>NW_025335759.1:10006447-10042966 GCF_004798865.1 Varanus komodoensis
ATGGCAGCAAACTGTTCTGGAAATAATCACTTCCATTTATCTCTCCTTAACTTGGAACAGATCCATTTTCATTCACACTCTGAGTTTTAGCATGGTGAGAGGGGTGGGAAACTTTCTCCTTCACAAATCTGAGGCGGGGGTGGGGGACAACGAGGAAGGCTATTCTAACTCCATTCTACAGGCAGCTTCTGATTCTATCCCCAGTTGTGCTTTTGTCTGAAATTTAGAATACATAAAACACCTTTTTCCCAAGCCCAATCAGAGTGTGTAGTGTGCAAATGGCTGTGTGTGCTGATAAAAGTGTGTGCATAAGAGATTTTGTGGCCTTGCGCAGTTTTGCCCTGGCCCCAGCCACCCTTTTGCTTTCCTCTGCCCCTCTAATATGAGATTTCACATATGAGGCCTAGCAAAATAGACAAAAAACAAGAGGCCAACACCACCCAAGTTTGGAAAGTTAGGGTAAAATGTCATTCAAAATAGGATTCAAATATGGAGCTTTTCTGTGTGAGGCATTTATTGTGCTCTCCTCATTCACTACTAAAAGTTGTTTATGGATTGTTTAGAAGATGCTTTAGCCCTCCAGTTATGTGTCCAACAAGCATGGCATTTTTTATAAAGTGGAAGGAACTGCTTTTTTCAATTGTGTATTTGCACTATTCAGCTATACCACAGCACCGCCTAGAGTTTCTGCTGCAGAAAAGCAGGAAAGGAAGTCTCTGAATGGGAATTTTCCCTTCACAAGTTTTCATGGAAATGTTGAAAAAGCTTCTACGACTGAATATTTGGGGATAGGCAGCATATAGGTGCAGCATCCTGGATTGTTTTCTTACCACAACAAGACCACATCACAATTTTGCACTGGTGCACCAAAACAGAGATCCTGGACGCCCTCGTTGATGTTGGCTCCAGGACTGCAGTTTATCTGGAGGAAGGCGGCTAAGACAAGGCTCACTTATTCATGGCCTGCCTTTTCCTCGTGATGACTGCAGCAAGAACTAGTCCGTTAGCAAGAGGCACCGACTGCCCTGTCTCTTCATGGCTGCCTCACTCTGCCCCAACAGGCAGGAAAAACTGCATGGAACCCTGGCCAGGCATATCTTGGTGGTGGCCCTACTGTGGGTGTGTAGATCTAGGCATCTGCCCAGTCCTGCCACCCTCCCAAAGCTGGCCCTGGTCCCGATCGCGTCCCGTTCTTGCTTTGCACAGGAGCCTGTAGGCTTTCTGGTTTCAGTTCCCACTCTGCTGGGAAGGCAGATTTCTTGGGCAAGCCGCTCTCCCTTGCCCGACTTCATCAGGTGGTTGTGAAGTGTAAAAGGAGATTAGGATATACTGCCCTCGAGACAGGGCAGGAAAGAAGCCAAAACAATCCTTCAGGGATAATTACTTCTGGAATCTTTTGTGATGCTGATGAGCAATTTGTCCTGGGCCCTTTTCGCAGCCGAGGGGATGGAGGTGAGCCCTCCCTGGGGGAAGAAGCAACATCGCACTGGGGAGGTGCGATGCCATTGGTTGTGAGGAAGAGGCTGGTCAGGTCCCATCTTACCTATTGCTACATCATTCTGGCCTTGCTACCAAGCAGCCTTAGAGATTTATCCCCCCCCATCCACACACCCACCATGATCAATCTCTCCCACTCTTCCAACCCCCCCCCAGCTCGTTAAGCACCCATGTAAATCAGCTGTCGTGGCAAGGCTGGCAAATTGTAGTGCTAAATTTAATGAGGTTGTGCAGGATAAACAAAACGGGGACCATCGCTCAAATCCTTTCTGGTATTTACTGTTACGAACACGCACACACACAGCCTTTCTCAGCCGATGCATCATTAGGGCTTGTCTGTAACTCCAAACACGACATGCTGTGTCTATTCTTATTTTGCTCCTCATCTTACCCATCTGCCTTCTCTGTACTTTTGCAGGGGGAACAAGGAGAAGGAAGGCAAGAGTTCCAGTGATGGTGAGCCAATGGCTTGACTTGAAGGGGCCCTAAGCTCTGGACTGCCATTTAGGGAGAAGAGACGGGGAGGCAATTTGCCCTGATTTTACCAGCTGGAGCTTCTGCCTATAGCTAAGAGCCATCTCCAGGATGGGCACAGATGGTGGTGGTGGTTGAGGTTTTTCTGTGAAGGATACAGGACACGGAGAGCTCAGGCAGGGCTGTTTGGAGTTACATTTCATGGCAGTGTCATAGAAAAAGTCTAGTTCAACTTGAGGCCCTCACTCTGAGCACCGCCCATCAAAATCAGTCACTGTACCACTGCCCTCCAGATGCTGCTGGACTCCAGCTCCCATGGGTGCCAGCCAGCATGGCCAGTGGGCAGGGATTATGGGGTTCATAATCCAACCACATCAGGAAGGCCACAATGTGCCGAACTAGAAGGGTGAGCAGTGTGAGTGCAGGTACATGCATTCTATCAGGACAGAATGCGTGTTCTTTTTAAAATTAAGAACATTTTCATTAAAGGGGAAGCTTGTTTTTCTTCAAGGAGAAAACCGTAATGGGCAGAACGGAGAGTCCTTTGGAACGTGGATCTTTTGCAGGCAAAACATGTGTTCTGCCACTGATCAATGATTCCTTGATGAAAGTTGATGGAGGACAGTGGTCCTTCACAAGGTCCTTCAGGCAATAACTTGAATTCTGCATCATCCAGGCCCACCTGGGAAAGTCTGCTTCATCCTGAGGGACTTCCCATATTGGCATATAGAGGGAAGTTCAGGTTAATAGCAAAACCAACTAGCCAATCAACTGTCGTTTAAGAGCCTGGATGGAGACATAGTCAGTGGCTGTGTGTGAAGTATGGCTAAGCCTGGATCCAACCCAATATTTATTTCACGGGCAATATGATGAACACTTTATGTAACGAGCTGAAATACTTAATCATAAGTCTGTTCAGGGTGTCTAAGAAGCCAGCCCAATGTTATGATTTAGTTACCTCTTGTGCTATATTTAATTATGGAATTTTATAGGTCTATCAGCAATATCACCTTATTATACTTTAGCCTGGAATTTGGTAATTTTGCACTAACCGCCCCTCCCTTTTCGCAGGGTCCTAGGAAGTAGCTTAAAGAGGATAATGTTACTTGGTGTAGCGGGTGGGAAGTGTCCAGATTTATTTGGGATAAATTCGGAGGCAATAAAGAACATGGGAAAGAATAGGCCTGGGAAGGGTGGGACTGGTGCCAAGAGTAGGCATGATTGGGCACTCGCTGAGGTTCCACACTGCACCAGGGGATGTTGGTCAGAACTCTCCTCTTGCCTGTTGCAACCTGCTCCTTCCTTGGGTTCAGACAAAAATTCTCAGGAGGAAGAGGCGCGTGAGGCATGGCTGCCTACGGGATCACGGTCTCTCTGCTTCCCGCCAAGCAAACAAACAAAGAAACCAATATGAGCTAAGGCAGTGGGCTGTGGAGACGGAGGCTGCTCAACCAGGACCAGCTAGGGTGCCTTTATTTTTAAGCCTGCCACAAGTGCAGCCCAAGCAGCATCAAAGTTTTTCTCTGTAACTGCGAGATTGCCAGTTTTTATTACCTTGGGGTGTGCATGCGTATTTCCTTTTCCCAACCCTTGTCCCTAGACAAACAGCTTTTTATGGGCTTACAGGTACCGTAAAAATCTGTAAGACTGTTTGGCGATGCAAGTCAGGTGAATGGACACATGATGGGCAATTATGCCTCTATCATACCCATTCTGACACTCTTGCACAAATAAAATAAAACAAATCTGTAACCTGTTGGCAGCTTGAATTTTCTCCTAGAGTGAGAGCTGGGATTTGGCACGTCGGCACCTTTAATCGTTGAGAGAGTGTGCCGTGGCGATGAGAGGAAACAGCTCCAAGCAAAGGCTCTTGAGTAATGGGGGTTCACCCTCCAGTGGGAGGGACCACACACAAAAGTGGGCGGAGTTAGCAGTAGCCAATCCCACTCTATGTTTGTGTGTCACTGCCTTCGCTCCCCCTTTTGCACCTGAAAGTGGAGGTCATTTCCAGAGAGAGATCAAGAGCAGGCCCATCGCACATGAAGGGATGCATGCGATCAGCCTGAAGGGTAAACATGGGCCATAGAAGGTCCCCGTCCCAGCGGCCAGAGTGAAACGAGACAGGGGTTCAGATTCCCATTCAGCCACAAAACGCACCATTGACTTACAGTCTCTCTGTTCAGTCCCTTCAGGTTGCTGAGAGAATAAAGTCGGGTAGGTGGGATTTAAGTAAAATGAATGAATGTTCACAGTTGTTCTGGGCTGTAAAGTCATCTTCAACTTATGGCAATGCAAGACATTTGAAGAAGGCTGAGACTTGGAAGGGCAGCGATGAAGGAGCTAGGAAAGACCAAGTGTAAGGACATTTTACCAGAAACCAAGGTCAAGATCATCCACACTCCTGTGTTCCCAATCACAATGAATGGGCATGAAAGCTGGAGAGTGAAGAGAGATGATAAGAAGAAAATTGATGTCTTTGAAACATGGTGATGGAGAAGCGCTTTGCAAATACCCTGGACCGACAAAAAGACAAGTGAGTCCTGTATCAAATCAAGGCAGAGCTTTCCCTAGAAGCCAAAATGGCAAAATTGAGGCTGTTATACTCTGGGCACGTCATGAGAAGGCAAGGTGCATGCTAGGGAAAGTTGAAGGCAGAAGAAGAAAAGAAGGACCAAAGAAGAGATGGATCGACCGTACCAAGGAAGACCCAGCCTGGAATTTAGAACAGCTGAGCAGGGATGCCATGGACTGGCCATGCTGGAGGCTTTCCTTCATAGATTGCCATGCACTGGAGACCATTTGACAGCACCTACTGGTGTGCATGAAGGGCCTCCAGAACATCGTGTCCTGTGGCTGGGGCTCCCTTTATGGAGTCAATCCATCCAGTTGGTCTCCTTCTCCTTCTCCTTCTCCTTCTCCTTCTCCTTCTCCTTCTCCTTTCTCCTCCTCCAACTTTCCCTCGCATGACTGTCTTCTCTAGGGAGTCTTGCCTTCTCATGAAGTGCCCAAAATACAACAGCTTCTGGATTGATCTAGGACCCAATAATCTGATCTAGGACCCAATAAATAAATATTTATGTAAATTTCACAACCAGGACCCTGGACAAAACCTTGAGATCTCCCACTGAGCTGAGCAGTGAGGCATTTCTGGCTCAGCTAGCCTGGGTTGGCCATGCCTCCTGTTCTACAGAATACAGTCCTCTACTTAAAGGGCTGCCAGATGTTTGTCCTCTATTTTGAAGCTATCCTCTAGTCCAATTTAAATAGAAAGAACCATCGGAAGGCATTGCTGAAGGGCCTGGGGAGCTGATTGACCAAGGCACATGTGCCATTCAGTCACCTTCTTCCAAATGTCAACTATATTTCCATTTAAATCATAATAATTATTCCTCAGTTGTTAGCGATAGTTGTACATTAGCATATTCACATGTCATGCATATGGTGCCCCTTTTCGTCCTCATGTCCACTTTTTGGCAGCCATAAGGGGCCACCCCATAGCTTCCCGGCTCTCATTCACATAGACCCGTGCATGCAGTCCCATCCTGTGCAGCACATCAGAAGAACGGCTTATATGATGGACGGGGCGGACCTGCAATGAGGCAGAATGACACGGTCGGCTCGGGGCAGAGGCCAAGGTCTGCAAGACGTTACCTGTGCCTGGGGTCGCACTTCCAAAATGCCGGAGAACAATCTCCAAGCCCCTGTTCCTTTTTGTTAAGAGGAAGGTGCCGGTTTCCTTTAAATACATGCAAAAGAGGCTCCGGCGGCCCTGAGCCGCTGAGCCGTCCCCCGGTGGCGGTGGCGATGTTGAGGAGGCCGGATTGGCTTGCAATGGAAGCTGGGTGGCCGGTGCCCAGCTTGGCAGGTGGAGGGGGGGGGAAGGTGGAGTTTCCGCCGATTGCACAGCCTATTTGTATATTCCGAGCTCATGAGATACATTATTCGGGAGAAAATGAATCTTTCATGACTGATTTGTCGCCGCCTCTTCTCCCTCCGTTGTTGTTTAATGTTTCAATTTGGAGGAAGCAAACATTCAATCAGGCGGATTAACTGTTTAATGTGTACCATCACTCAAGCTGTCTGCCGGAGGGCAACGCACAGCGACACCAGAGCAGGCCGGGGCCTGGCACATTTAGGCGAGGAGTCAGCATTGATCCGCCAGCTCCTTTGTTAAATGATACACTATGGACAGGAGCGGCCCCCACCTCCTCTGCCCAGGGGACGTGGCAGACGATGGGCATTGGCTGGGCAGGAAGGCTGGGATGGATGGGGGGGGTGGCGCTGGCACATGGCAAGAGCCCTGCCCGCACGCACCTTGCCGTCTTGGGGTGACCCTCGTCTTCTCCGGGACACTCCTGGGAGTGACTCTTGGGCCTGTGTGGCGATGTGCGTTTAGAGCAGAGGGTTTCAGATGCTTCTGGAGGAAGGCATGAGAATGTGTAGCAGTTTAGTGCTGGACTGGGACTCAGGAAACTCAGGCCCTGGTCCCCACTCAGCCAGGAAGCTCCCTGGGTGACCCTGGGGCAGCCACAGACTCTTACCCTATAGTACCCCGTAGGGTTGTTGTTGTGAAGATAAATGGAGAGGAGGAGGAGGACCTTGGAAGCCACTTGGGCTCCTTGACAGAGGGAAACAGATGGGGGGAAAGTGTGATGATAAATAAATAAGGCACACATCTTCCTTATGCAGAGTTATACCACTGACCCATCC
The DNA here is from genome assembly GCF_004798865.1 of Varanus komodoensis. Lineage (NCBI taxonomy): Eukaryota > Metazoa > Chordata > Lepidosauria > Squamata > Varanidae > Varanus > Varanus komodoensis. Next base: position 10,013,129 of record NW_025335759.1, read on the forward strand.
TATAAACTTAAAGTGGATTCCTTGAGCGGAGAATTTCATGCATGCCAAACATGGGCAAAGGTGTCCTCAATTTGACCAAGTGCGCAATTCAAGCTGGGTTCAGCGACAAAGAATGATAAGAAACAGGGATCTGAGCAAAGACTGCCGCCCATCCTCAGCTGAGCTCCAGGTCATAAATGCCCCCTTCTGATCACAGACGAAGGCTTCTCCTCTGTGCTCTTCTTGGAGGCCTCGGTTCTACTTTTCTGCTCCTGATTTAGGCTTCCAATTCGTTGCGAGCGATGATGATCGTGTCCAGCAACCGTCCATCTTGCAGGCGGCTTTCCAGCCCCAGCACGCGGCTCTCACACAGGGGCCGTGCAGTGTCCGCGCGCTGGGATTGCCTCCGTCTTTGTTTTTCCTTCATTAGGAGCAGTGGAGGGGTCAGGGAGTGCATCTTTCCCAGAACACGGTGTGCCTTGCTTCGGAGTGGTAGTAATTTTGATGTTCGTTGAAGCTCGTTCTCCTAAATCGTGCCTTCAGCCAATATTACTGTTTCACATTTGATCATCCAACATATTCTTCCTAAGAAAACAGGCGTACGCACAATCCTGTGTGAGTTTAGGCAGAAAAAAGTCCTCCGGCTCTCAGCATGCCCCACTCAACCATGCTAAACTTGCTCGACTACACGAAGGTATTGGCATAAACACAAATTATAGGCCTAGCAAAAGCAGCACACTGTTTAATCTTGACACCCTCTGCCGTGTTATAGGGAAGAGAGGACTGCTCACAGGCCACTGACTGAACGATGGCGCAGCTACGCCCTGGTTCAGCACGCACAACTTTGCTCTGAAGCAAAGCAAAAAGCAAGAGAAGGGAAAGCGTCTGATTGAATGCAAGGCGGGCAAGTGGAAGGCAGGGCAGCTGCTGATGGAACCAACGACCCGGGGAGGCTGTGGGCTCTCCCACCGCCATGTCCAAGATGTGGCTGGACAGCCCTCTGTTAAAGATGCTCCCCCCTGGAGTTTTGCATCAAGCAGAGGTCTGGGCCAGATGAACTACTTGGCTGCTTCCGTGCTATTACTCTGCGATTCCAGGAAGCAGGTGCTTGGTTTTTGCTCTTGTAAGGAGCAGAGGAGTGTTTTTAAATGACCTTGAGATGGTCATTTGCTCTCAGCTTAACGTACCTTCCAGTGTGTTGTGAGGATCAATCTCTACTCCCTAGAGCAAGGGTGGGAAAATACATCAACTTGATAAACATTTCCAAAAAGGAGTGGAGGGTTGATGTCTAAAGCCTCACGGAGTAAGTCCTGCCCTCCGATACTTCATTAGGGGTAGACAATGATCAGTCAGTGGCAAAGGGAGGCCTGGATGCATAAACAGAGGCGGTATCGTTTAGTATCACTTCAGTTTCCGGCACAGAGCCATACAAACCCATTCCAGGGCTGGCCAAACAGGCTCTGAGAGTAGATCATGACTCAGAGCAAATCCTGAACAGAGGCAGGGTTCTGAAGTCCCGGTGGCCTCTTTTTCGGCTCCTGACAACTGAAGCCACCAGCAGCCACTCCAGCAGGCTAAAGAACATGGGGGGGGGGCAGTTCTGTCTCACCAGGCTTGCTAAAAGATGCTCTTTTTTCGTCTTCCCTCCCCATCCTGTTTTCCTCTTCTGTCATATATGTTTAGTCTATAAGGTTGTGGACAGGGACTCTCTACGTTTTACTTATTCTTGGTAGGCTGTTCTGGAAGACTTTTAGGCTGAGAAACGGGACAAACGCTTGAAATAAAGGAAAATACTGTGTGTGTCCAGACCTGGTTGCTTAAATCCTGCTCACCCCACTAGGTGGCAGTACAGAAAACCAGTAGGCGGTGGCAAGGGGTTCCTGGCTTGGCATGGGACTTGGTGCTGCCGTGTGGGGGCAGGAAGCCCCCCCCCCCGGGAGAGATTCCGAGATAGTGACAGATGGAGCGCCCAGGAGGGTGTCGGTCAGCACTGCTCAATAGCAAGCCAAAATATTCTTGGATTTTAAAAGCCTGCCGGTTCAGCCAGCGGTTCTGTTCCCGCTTGCCTGGTAGTAAACACCAGTGAATTCAGTGAGACTCGGCATGTGTCGGACTGAGCACTCAGCCGGCAAAGCTACACCCAAGGAGAAGTGTGGGTCCCATTGGACATGGTGGGCCATGATATCTCAGCAAATGTGCATGAGGTTGCAATGCAATTTCAATAAAAGGAGGACATGGGAAATATTAAGCTCTGGTCAGTCCTCCTACTCCTTTTTGTTCATTGGTGAGAAAAGTCGAAAGCAGAAGCGTGATTCACAGACGGCCATATATAAGAAGGCTAAAGATGAACTTTGAAAAACCACACGGCCAACTCTGAAAATGCAGGGCATCTGCTTGAGATATTTCCGATGCCCCCTTCCCCCAGATGGAGCTATGGTCCAGCGGCAGAGAATCCAGATCAGGGCAGAGAACTCTGAAGAACTTGGCATGCGCAATGTCTCTGGTGGCTGGCAAGCTGGGGAGCTGCGGACTAGCCCCACGGATGCTCAGCTCTGCTCTGCTCTGGGCTGTCTCGCTGCCCCTCACGCACGGCTCTGTGTGGCGTCTGCTTGCTGCCCACTCAAACCACTCCTGCAGGGAGCAGCACCGGTTTGCATGGGAATCCCACACACAGGCACCTGTGCAAGGCCCTCTGGAGTGCAGAGGCCTCCCCGTCCGCTTGGTCACAACCCCTTCCCAGCCATTTTGCCTCTAATGTGTTGAGAGAAAGGGATCTGGTCCAGCCAGGCTGGCTGCAGGGCCCCCACAAGATCTCTGGCTGCAGTTTGCACAAGAACAAGTAATGAGAACGCGGGTTAAATTTCTGCAGGGTGTAAAACCTCCGTGCTGGCAGCTTGTGTGTAAGACAGCTCCAAATGAGGGGCCATTCTGATGCCACTGAACTCAATACTAGCGGTGGGTTTTAAGGATGCAGGCATTCCTGGCTTGGCTAGATGCACATGCCAATCCGTATTTCTGTGAATTCAGACCCATATGTGTGTGCATTGTCTTTCCATAAGCAGAACCGTCAGTGTTTGCCCTCACACCCCATTATGGTTACATAATCCGTTGATACTTACCACGCGCACATGAGCATGCGAGTCAAATATCAGGCATACATGATCCAAAATGCAGGAGTCCATACATGCCCTCCCACCCCTTGAGATCGGCGGCAGAGGCCCTCCTCCGGGAACCCTCCATGAAGGATATTAGGAGGCAAAGTACCCGGAGGAGGGCCTTCTCTGTGGTGGCACCCAACCTATGGAATGTGCTCCCCAGAGAGGTCCGCCTGGCGCCATCGTTATTTGTTTTTCGGCGCCAGGCCAAGACCTTTTTATTTAAACGTTATTTTAATTGTTGAATTTATTGATTGATTTTATATTTATGCCGGGATGTCTCCAGATTTTTATGTATAGTTATTTATTTGTATTGGCAGCTGCCCTGGGGCTTTTGCGAATGGGGTAGCATGTAAGTGCTCCAAATAAATAAAAATAAAATAAATAGTTGGCCAGCTGCATTCATATGGGTCATGCACCTCTGATATTCTGGATTGTTGGGAGGGTATTTGATGGAGAATTGCATCTTTTATTTGGAAAGTCAGAAGTGAGACCATTATGCAATCAGAAGCTGTAGCAGTAGGTCTCTTAATTCCCAGCAGGCAGTTTGGTTGTGTGAATTGGCCTCATTTTTTTGAAGGGTTGGCAATGCCCTTTTGTGAACTAAGAGCTTCTTAGAGAATGCATCAGACATGTTTCTTACCACCTCCAGATCCTGAGTCTGAGGATTCCCACTCTGTTGCAAGCATCTACAAAGGCCATGGAGTGGGTTGCTGAGAGGGACGGAAGGGTCACGGGGACCTGCCTGGACTCCAGACAACCATCGATCACACTCATCTTCCTTGAGTCACTTGCTGCAAGGAGGACGGGCAGCTCTTCGGAGCTCTGTTGGGGGATACGGAGTTACCAGGGATTGGTAGAAGTAAGATTGGTTTCTACAGGGAGATCTCTGCTGATCTGAAGTCGATCAGCAAGGCTGTCACATCCCCATGTCTTAAAGGCAGCGACATCCAAACAATTTTTCCACCTTTGCTGCCAAAATGAAGAAAATTTGGGGGGTAGCCAGGAATGGGCTTTTATATGAAGGCACTGTGAGAGCAGTTCATTACAAGTTCCTAAGTTTAAAATGGGCTCAGAGACACCCTGGTTCTGTAATGCGAAGCGTATTTCTTTTGCACCTGATTATGGTTGGTGGATCTTGGATTTCTAGGAATGGGAATATCCTGCATGGCCAGTTTATAGAATAGACAAATCTGTCAGTAAAAACATTTTCAAGGATCCATCTTCTTTATTCAGCTGAATTTTCCTCCATAAAAACAACAACAGCTGCAGCAACAGAATAACAATAATAATCCCTGAGCACAGGAAAAAAAAAACCATCAGGATAAAGGCTAAGTTGAATTCTTTTCCCTGGCATAATTTTATATGTATGGGGAGTTGTTCCCACCTCCGAAGATGCTCAACACTGCAGCTGAAGCAGAACACAGAAACAGAGCAAGTCAGAAGGGGTCTCCCGGGCCATCTAGTCTGACCTCCAGCAGAGCCCAGGAAAATGTTACCACTTGAGTGATCACATAGACTGGCCCTACCTACATCTTTGTATGTTTTGGGTGCACCGTGCAGCAGTGAGCTGGAAACAGTTTCTTCAGAAAAGTTACTAACAAGGTTAGGGTATAAATACTTGCTCCATGTCTTGTGACCTTCTCTTGTCAAATATCTTTTGTGTGATTTCTTGAAATCATTCTTCATTGATAAGGTGGGCATTTTAAAGATGAACAGGTATGGAAGACATAAAGCCAAATGAAGAGATGTTTGGGGGTAGCAAATGGAAAGCTGAGTGTCCATTTTCCAGGAGGCTTAGTAAGGGCAGCAGGCCAGACAGCAGCATCACTGCAGATGCTCATTGTCTTGATGATTGCAGCCATTCAGCACATTCAGCCACATAATGTTGCTGGTGAGGGAGGAGCTGATTGGAGAGATGAGAAGCAGAAGAGAGGAGTGGTCAGCTCATTTCCCCCCAAATGCCCATATGCCCACTCCCTGCCCTGCCCCCCCACATCCATTGTCTGATGGTTTCCCGACTCTTGCACAACTCCCCCCCCTTTCTAAAAGGTTGAACTGCCTTCCCTAAGGCTCAGTTGCTGGGAGTAAGAACTTTGAGCTAAAGTAGACTGGCATTTTGACTCAGTCCCTGTACCTTCAGCCCTGTTTCCAAGAGGTTTTTTGAAAACAGAATTGAAAGTTGACAGGTGACCCCACTGAAAGCGGTCCAGGACCCAGACTTTAAAGGGTGTCAGCCTTTCCCATGTGCAGGTGTGGCTTCCTACGGTCATCCCTTACCTGCAATTGGAATTACTAGTTGTAGCTTTGCCGCAGGTTGGGGGCTAACAGGTATTTTTGCAACACAGTGTGTGCTTGTGTGATTGTGTGTGCCTTTCAATCCACATCCCCAAGCCTATTTGCCTGCCCAGTTTAAACACATCTGTGCCCCCCACACCTTGGGCACATCATGCCCAATTGGAAGTGGGGAGGGGGGGCCATTGTCCGCAGCTGATCAAGAAAAGCAAATGACAGAATTGGCGGATGGACTGATGGCACCCAGGAGACAGGATGCAAGAAGGGAGGAAAAGGGAGCGGACTCTGGAAAGAAAGGGGGAGGGGGAGGGGAGGGAAATAGAGTGATATGGAAACATAGCAGCAGAGAAAGGCAATTGCTGTGTTGATAGCTGGGCTTGATGGCCACGGTGACAAGCAAATAGCGTGGTGATTGCAGTCTGAGATATTGCGAGGTCTCCTGACCCCTCCAGCGCCTCCGGTTAGAGAAGCAATGGCGGTGGATCCTTGCTTCCAGCCTTCTCCAGCAGCCTCTCACCCTTGGGAATGACCCAAACCTCGGCATGCTGATGGAACTGGGTGAGCTGGAAGAAATCGCCTTCCGAGGACCCTCCCTCCCTCCCTCCCTCCCTGCTGCTTGCAGGGGTGCTGCTGCCTTTGTCGGCACCTCTTCTTATGGCCGGGCTCTATGTGCATGGCAAAGCAAGGGGTGATATTTGTGGGGAGCTGGGGAAAGTCCCCATGGGGTTTCTTGAGCTCTGCAAGGCCAGCTCCAGCTTCCTGGCCATCTCTTGGCTTCTGGAACCTGGTGTAGCGGGAATGGGGCCTGCAGGGTCACAAGAGCAGCTGGGTTTTGGTTAACGGGACTTGGCCATCACTGGCCACCCCCCTTGGAATCCCCTGATCCTCCTGGACTCAGCTGAAATTCTCATGCTAGCTGGTGGACAGGTGGAGAACGAATTTTTCCAGCAACTGTACGGGTTCTTTGTTGAAATGCAAAGGATTTGGGGGCAGCTTGTCCTGCTGCCTCAGGTCTGGCGGAGGACCCTGTCTCATGGCCAGTGTCGAAGCGAAATTCAGCTGCCATTCCAGCTGACCTCTGTGCAGGGGTGGGAGGGTCACCCTTTGTCCTTTGTGTCGGAAGCCAGGTTTCGCCCTTTGCCCTTGCAAAATGACAGGCCGTCCTTTGGCAAAGGCTCCTGTTTTTTCTCCAAGGCACAACCAACGAAGAATGAGTCCCTCAACATGCACAGAGCAGGTGGCTGAATTCAGCCTAGCAACTATGTCTGAGAGCCGTCCTTTTGCGTGACTCTGCTCCCTTCCCTCTGGGAGGTGGGCCAGCCTCTGGTTGCCCCCCAGCTGGCTAGCCCTTCTCTCCCAACACCATGTCATGGGATCAAAACTCGTTCGAGGCTGTCCGGCTCTCGGAGCTTCTGTCTCATACCTCCTCCCAACAGTGGCAGATCTGGCTATTCTCGGGGCTTTAAACCTAAGTCCAAGGAGATGGGTTGCAGCTGCCAAAACTGGCCCCAGGACAATCACGGATCAACTGATTTTCAGCTTAGACTCTGCTTAACTGATCCCATCTTTCTTGAGACCCCAACCCAGCTCTCATCGCCGGTAACACAGTGGAGATCGGAAGCTTCTCTCTTGCCCACCACCCCCATCACAGCATGAATCCCCAGAACCCTCTCCTTGTCCCTGCTCCCAGAAACGAAGACCCAAACCTGATGCTAATGGGCAGCTTTCAAGCAAATTTAATAAACAAACAAGCAAATAATCCAGAAAGTTTAACTCCACTGTATGGAGGAGAACGAGGGCTGCAGTGAACACATTTTCGACCTGAACCACCGATTCCCCCCTTTCCTAGGTCCATGAAGGAGCAAGACAATGCCCAAGAAAGGCTGGGGAATAATGTTCACTCGGAGAGAAGGGTGTCCCCCAGTGAGCCATCCAGCCTCTTTCTCTTTAGCAGCCGCAGCTCTTTCACCCAAGCACTGACCCAGCCAGACCCCACTTAGTGGAAGTTGTGGCAGGATCTGGAGGTTATGCATTGCCGGAGCTGCTCATCTTCAAGAAGTTCTTCCATCTGCTTGCATGGCGTGCACAGCAACCCAAAGGACAGCAGGGGGGAAAGGTTTCCCTTCGTTCTTTCGACTGATGCATATATTTTGAAAACTTTGGACTGCAGCAGTAGGTCTCCTTTCCCTGACCATGAGAAAGGCCTAGAAGCCCCCACTTGCCAGCTCTGGGCCTTCTTGTTGGTCTTTTTAGAGAGAGACTCAGGCTTTCTGAAGCACCTTTTGGGGCAAGCAGCATAAACCTCCAGCCCAAAGGTGGGCAACCTGCTGAGACCCTTGACCTGCATGCAGCCCTCGCAGCCAAGTAACCACCGTAGAGTCTGAAGTGCCGAATTCTGCCTAATCTTGGAAGCTAAGCAGGGTTGGACCGGGTTGAACTCCGGATGGGTGTCCAGAGAGCGTTGGCTATGGCAGAATATTAATTAATACTAATACTATTTAACAACTTCCCTGCCAGGGATTTCTGGCAAGAGTGATCGATGCTCTGCTAGTCCCCTGGATGGAGAGGAAGAGGGACAAAGACATAAAGAAGGGAGGGCCAGAGAGAAAGAAAGAGAGAAGGGCTGTTAGGGTGAGGAAGTAGGGGAGAGAGAGAGAGAGAGAGAGAGAGAGAGAGAGAGAGAGAGAGAGAGCGCGCACACGAACAGGTAGCGGAATGAGAGAGGTTCCACCCACTGCTGGCATGTGCTCCTTCACAAATTACTCCCACATTTTTCCTGATGTGCAGCTGGAACTTGGCTCCTTGGAATTTAAGTCCGTTATTCCGTGTCCCGCACTCTGGCCTGATCAAGAAGAGATTTTGGTGCTCCTCTGCATGTCGATCATCCTGGATGATCCCTGAAGTAAGCCACTGGGATCAGCTTGGTTCCTTCCGTGCGCAAATGGCTGGAACAGGACAATGCTTCCTGTGGTGGTCCTGGAAGGACTATCGGCTACCACCCTGAGACCATGAGGACCAGTCACACTATCTCCCTTCTCTTCCAAAGTCTCCTCATGTTCCAGAATTGTCTTGGCAGGAAGGTGAAGAGCTGCAGCAGCCTCACACCCTGGACTGGCTGGTCCTCTCCTGCTGAGGAGGCACTAGACCCATTTTCCCTGGAGGGGAGATGCTGCCTGCGGGAGCTTGCCATCATTTGCTTTTCCTAGCGGATTGTGGTCCGGCACTCTGGACAGAGTTGGCCTTCCGGTTTGGGGCCTTCAAATACCATCCTTGCAAGAGGCAGTTTTAGGGAGCTCACGAGGCCAAGTCTTTCACCTGGAATCCTGTATCTCTGAGTGACATCTGCTGCCACCCTGCTGGCTACAGACACTTGTCGAACTAAAGCGCTAGGAGTCTGGTTGCATGGTAAACCAGCTTGCCCTTTGCCTGCATGTGTCCCTCCTGCCGCTTCCTAAATCTCCCTGCAGGAGGTTTTTCCCTGAGATCAAAGGCCCTCCTCTGTGTGCCCAGGTATTCCTCTTTATAAATAGGAGTGTCCTTAGGAAACAGGGTTCTTTGAAGACACACCCACACAAGCATGCACAGATGGCAAATAAATTAGCATATGCAAATGCATGCTTTTTTTTGGTCCCAGGAGGCTAGCCCTGGACTCAGCACCATTCCTGGTCTTTGTGCGCATGAGAAGCACTAAGCCAAGCGCAAACCTTTCATGCCTCCTGAAGCTTGAATAAGAATGAAGGTGGCGCTTGACTGGAGATGGGACTCAGACACTGGGACCTGTTCTTGGTTCTGACCATCCTCTAGGATATGTGACCCTAGAATTGGAAGGGATCTTATACACCAACCGGACCAACTCTATCCACATTGAAGACTGGTCCAGCTATAATAAACATGTGAGCTGTAGTTTGGGGCGTGTTACACATGAGCACTCCAGTGCTCATCATGTTTCTAGTCCCTGTTGCCTTCAAATGCTGAAGGCACAGCAGCTGTCCTGCCCTTCTGCAACCTGGTGCCTTCCAGATGTGTTATAGTATAGCTCCAGGCATCTCCGCATACACCCCATGTGAAGGGCATCTGTTCAGAGAAGGCTGAGGTGCTAAGAGAAAGATTACCACACAAGTTCAGGCTGAGTTTTAAAGTTGCTGGTTGAGACTTGAAAAATGAAAGTTGGGGTTACAGGCGGGTGGGTGGGCGGGCAGGGGTCAGGAAGTGCCCTGGAAGTGAACAGGGATCATGAAACCAGTGATCGTGGTACTGTTGGGATCTTCTGAACCGAAAGAGAGCAACACGAAGGCACAGTTCCTTCCTTGCGCTCATTTATTTCTGTCCCGAACACCAAGAACCTGCTATTAATACCCCTTGTCATGTTCCTAAAGATAAGAACGGAACGACCCTGTACGTTCTGACACACGCACCCCACCAGTGGGGTTAAGCAGCTTCCCTCCCACACTGTGGCTAGGGAAAGGTTACGCAGTGCAACTGTCCCCGTGATAAATGAGTAGGTTTCATACTGCACGCCTGGCTAGCTGTAACTAGTCCTTAGATCCAGAGGGACATCTTCCAATGCTCCCCGTGGACACATCCACACAGACAATCGTATCATGTTCACACACCCTGTATTCGTCTCATGTAAGGGGTGATATACTCATCACTAGTAACAGGCCTTGTTGTGTGAATGCGCGCACACACACACACACACACATCTTTTCCCAAGCAATCCACTGTAGAGAAAGGAAGGTAAGCTGGTAGGAAGTCCTCTCGGCCCAGGCACCTGCACACGTTTTCCACAACATGTCTGTTCATACTGTTCTTCTGTTCACCCCACTGATCCTACATCAGTGCATACACATACCTATCTTCCACTGTGCACAGATTTTCTTCTGTATTTTCCTGGAGATACACACACAAAGTCACTGTTCTGGCACCTACTTTTGTGCATATAACCAAGTCTCCTTTCAATATACTATTACCTCCAGCTCGGATGAAATGATCTGCATGTTTAGACAGAAAAAAACTTCTAACTCCCGTTGCTCAGTGGACCATTCTGGGAGAGGCAGGACCTTTTTCTGCCTAAATGTGCAGACGGTTGCACCGTAGCTTGTATCTTTGCCTGTCCATCTTCCTTGATGCCCAAAACACTTTTAGCAAACGGAGGCATATCATGATAAATGCTGTTTGCTAGTCCTTTTACAACTGGTAGGCCCCATCCAGACCACACTGTGCTTGGGAAGGGTGAATATTCTGCCGTGAGCTCACGCTGCATCTTACTGATGTCCATTTTACGCAGACATCTGCTGACAACCCAACTCCCTTGTCCCTTCGGATCCATGTATGCTCAATTGTCCGTGCAGCCTACCTTTCCCTGGCAAATTCCTACCCCTTTCTCAGACAGACACATATCGGCTGACCCCTCTTGAGCACTGCTTGATAATTTCCCCCTTCTTGAGTCATGGTCCTTGCTTAGGGAAAGTTAACATGTGAGGAAGCCCACAGCCAGTTCTGATACGCTGCTTGATTTCACTCTCTCCCTGTGCTGAACTGTTTGTTCCCAAAGGCCCCTTGGAGAAGAGTCTTTCAAAACTCCTCTGCTGGCCACCCATTTTCTTCTAGTCTGAACACCCCAGTCCCAGCTTCCCTACTTGCTCCATAGAGCATTCATGCAATGGCAGCAAGAGAAATGCCTTTCTTCGGAGGAGTCCCAGCTGCAGCAGAGCTTCCTCTGTTCTTCTCTCTACCTGGGCTGCCTTTGGCTCCGTTGCTGAATGGACTCCAGTGAGCAAAAATGGCACAGAAACAACCACAAGGATATTTTGGCTGCCAACACGGCTAATCCCACCTGCTCTGAACTATCAGGGGCCTGTGGCCAATTCGCCATTGCTCATCTTTCATGGTGCACTGCAAGGGCGCTCCAACAGGTGGAGGGGTGTGGGAGAGCAGCTCACCCATGGTCCACAGAACACACAGTCGGTTCCTTCTCACGACCATCAACAGCTTTGATTCTCCTCTGGATTCACCTCTGCAAGGGCGACAGGAGGGCCAAGGGGAACTCGGGTGAGGACTCGTAGAGACGAATCCATGAAGGAGATGCGTCTCGCTTGGCTTCAGCAGAAGACGTTGCTCATCGTGGCTCATGAAACTGCCGCTTGCTAATTGCTTTCCCCCATCCTGTCCTTCTGTCCTCCTGTCTATAGTCCCCTGACCTCTTTGGCTGACTGAACCATTCCACGCAATGCCCTTGTATTTCCTTACTGGCCCACCTCCCTTTCTGTCTGTCCCAGCACGTGCCACCCTTGAACTCATCCAGCACTCCCATACATTGCCCTCCTCCACTCTCCCTTTCGTTCTGCCTGCCCCATAAGTCCTGAATATGTGCCGTCCTGCATATCCAGCCTCCCTGGTCCCTCTTTTTTACTTCAGCCCTTTCTGATAGAGCCATACCCAGATTTCCCCCAGCGCTCAGTTCAGTTGGTCAGTCCATCCATTCACCCACCTGCCCAGTTTTTTACCCCCCACCTCTCTCGCCCCCCACCTCTCCCCCCAATCCTCCCTCCCTCCCTCCTTCTCTCACCACTCATCCCACTGTCCCTCTCTCTCCATTTCTCCTTTTTCTCTCCCTTCCTCCTCCTAGCCTTTCCCCCCACAGCTTCCCCCCATCCCCTCCCTCCGTCTCTTCCTTTGTCTCTCTCTCTCTCTCTCTCTCTTTTCTCTCTCAAGTGTTTTCAATTTTATTCTGAGTGGAATTAACTACCCCTGATGTCAAATTGCCGCCGAAATCGATAATAATATCTTTACAAAAGAGGATATTCTTCTCTCTCGGAACGGCCCCTGAAAAATGGAAAATTTAGTCGAAATTGATTCATTACTTGACACTTTATAGGACGGGCCTGCTATTGATCGGAGCCTGTCATGTCCTATCTGCCTTAATCGAAGTTGAAGTCCAGTGTCGATGGTGGGTATTTTTCATAATTCCAGGAGACCAGACAGATACAAAAACACACACACTGGCTCCGTCCCCCCCCACCCTCTGCAGTCTCTCCGTATGGAAAGGGGGGGAGATCCTCCTGAACCCCCACCCCAAACAGGTTGCCCTGCAAGAGGGAAGAAACACGCAAGCCAGCCCTTGCACGCTCGGATCAGAAGACACAAACACAATGCCCACATCGACACCAAACTCTCCGTGTGCGTTTGTGTGTGCGACATTTCTCACCGCCACGGGTGACCCCAACTCAGCTGTTCTGTGGTTGTGTATGTGTGTGGTCAAACTGCTTCATTTGGTAGGGTGCTTTGCGGCTGGGTGAGGAAAAACTATGAATCAGCAGGAATACGTGAGTGGGAGAGCACAAGAAGTTGTGTAAACCACACCCATGGCAGTAGACAAAAAGCAACCACACACCCAACAAAACTAGTCAGAGCACACACAAGTGTCCCGGCTCACATGTGTGGACACACACATGTGCATGCACACGTTCTCACCTCCACACAGCTTCCCCTCGCACAATCCCTTGTCACGATCCTATTTCACCCAATAGAGCAGAATACAGTCCTGTCTTTTATCAGCTCCCCAGGACTTTCCCTGGCAAGCTCCGAGATGTGTGCCTTTGCTCACACGGATTCCCTAGCACACGGGGACTGTCCTTCACCCACACTCAGGCCCAGTTTCGTGGGAGTATTTCCCCCCTACGACCCCTGCTCGCTGTGTTGAGCGTGTCTTCACTGACACCCTCTTTTCTCGGGAAGACTTCTTCGCACTTCCTTCAAGCACGCCTTTTCCACAGCCGCCTCTATGCAAATAAGAGCTCTTCGTTTTACCCATGGGAGAGTTCACTTCTACGCATCTTCAGCTCTTGCACACGTTCCCTTCTCCAACACCTTTCTTCTCTCGTGGAAGGATCTGGCTTCTCCATCCCCTCTGGTTTAAGCAACAGCTCCTGACACACATTTTCCTCTGCCACATTCACACCCTTTCTTACACGTTTCTCCCTCGCAGGGTCCCTTCAACCATGACACACAGACACGCCTCATTAAAGAGCAAGGGGAAGAGACAGCTTCGCCCCGGCTGAGCTTTGCTCGCGTCTTCTCCAACACGCCGCGCTCACACGAGCGGTCACGCGCCCACACGCGTCCGTGTTTCCCTCACACGGGCTCCTGCCCAGCAGCCCAGCACATCGCGGCCCTAGCAGCCCTTTCCCCGGGCAGACGCCCCCTCCCGCCCGTCTCCCTCGGACCCCCCAGCCCCGCGCAGCGCAGCGCAGCGCCCCGCTCGCTCCAGAACGCGCGGCTGCCGCGAGCGCGCGCCTGCCCGGCCGCTCTCTGGGCCTAACCAGACTTTCGCTGGACTTTCCCCACTGTCTTGGCCACCGTCTCCTTTCTCCTCCCTGCCCCTGTCTCAGCCGGAGACTTGGGCCGGGCTCGGGGACATCCCCCCCCCCCTCTCCCTCCTTTGTTCCTTCTCCCCCCACCTGCAAAGGGTTCATCCACGCAGACGCGCGTGCACACACCAGACACGGAGAGACCTTCTGGTATTATTATTATTATTGGATGCTTGTTTTGCTAGCTGGGAAAGAGCTTGCAAATGCATTTCCACCCAGCCTCTTCTCCCTTGGATTCCCACCAATTTAGCCAAGCCCAGGCATTAAAAAAAAGAAGGGAGGCGAATATATATATATATATATATATATATATATATATATATATATATAAAGGCACGAAGGCGCGCAGCGCGAGAGAAAATACCTTGGGTGCAGTTGGCAGTTTCTCCAGCACCCTCTGGAGTAGGAAAGCGGTCGATATTTAATTGTTATTGCAAGCAGGGAGTGCAAAAAAGGGGAGAGGCGGAGAGAGAGAGAGAACCTACTCTAGGCCACTCTCGCATATGTGTGTCTTGCTGTTTGTTGGTACCAAGGTAGGACCTGAGTACCACAATAGCACGGATACACAAACACACACAGACTTCCCCACTGAAATAAGCTTTCCAGTTTAAAGGAAGGAAAAGTTCAGCTATGGTACCTGGACGTTAACCCCATTGAGCACAATGGGACTTAGCTCCCTGGGGATGCAGGTAGGAAATCAACTTGAAACATTCCCAGAAGGGTTCTCAAGGGCAGAAATGTGGAGTTCAGGCCCTCCTGCTGCCCAACCGACACTGGTGTGTGTGTGTGTGTGTGTGAAATCTAGGACTGACCCCAAATCAGGAAGATGAGATTGTGTGTGCAGTCCTCTGTGCAAATATCTTCAGTCCCACTGAACTCAATGGGGCTTACTCCTTTGAGTAAATAGGCCTCAGGCTGGATTTTTTTTTTAAACTGGAAAATTGGCAATGCTTAATTTCTTTTAGAAGAAAGCCCGTGTGTGTGCGTGTGTGTGTGTGGCGGGGGGGGGGTCTGGTCTCCAAGTCTATTTAGAAGGCATGCCAAGGAGGCCTGTGCTTTAATCCAGGGCTGAGCTCTAGTACCATTCAAGTACTAACGGCCCTGCCATTTAAGTAAGAGGAAGATGGAGGAAGATGGGCCCTTTACGTTACAACACGATGTAACTTTAATGCCCTCACCAGGGGTCTTGTTCTGACAAAAATTGTGGCTCGGTTGTGTACGCATCTGCATCTCGAAAACCCCCGCTTGTCTCGCGCCTTTGGATGGCGAGAACGTGGGAACCCCCCAGCACGATCCTGACCCCGGGTCTGGGTGGGGGGTCTGCAGGATGCCGTGCAGAGCCTGCCCAGGTCGGCACGAAGAGGCGTGCATTGGTGCTCTCGCAAAGGGGCTCTTTCAGCGCATGCTCGGGGCCCTAAAGCCATCCATCAAAATTTGAGGGGAAGGGGGAAGGGGGGTCAGAATTGGAAAAGGGGGGTTGGCACACACACGCACGCACGCACGCACACACGTCCGCGCACACACACAAATCCCATTTTCTACAAACAGGTTTGGTGGCTCCCAGTCCCTCTCTCTGTCTAAATGAAATCAGTCATTTTCATCAAGTGCCCGGCCAAATATTATCCACAGTCCATTCAGAAGGATCGAATCTTATTTAGAGTCGCGATTCGACATCTGTTTTCAAATTTGATCAGCTATGAACTTTATTTTCCGAGTTTGAGGAAAATTATATTCCATCGATCCGAAGCACTGGCGAAGCCTACATATATTTTCCCCCCGCTTCTGCCTTGGCTTGCTCCCTCCCCTGCTATCGACGGGAAAGACGCGTTTGTAAGACACACACCACCGCCGCACCGCAGAGACACTTCGTAATTCTCCCGGCCGCGCATCCAGACTTCCTCCGGCCGCCTGCGCCCTTCTCGCCTCCCCGCCACCCGCCACCCAGCCCTGCTCTCGGCACACCTTCCCTCTCCCCGCCGCGTCCTTTCTCCCCCGCGCGCCCTCACGCACCCGCGCGTCCTCCGCCGCGCCGAGCTCTCCTCCGCTCCTCCCGCCACGGCTCATTCTTCCCTACTCCCCGGTTTACCGGCTCCTCTCTCCGCCCGCCCGCCCGCCTCACTCCGCTCCCTGCTCCCTCTTGCCCATTTCCTTCTCTGCTTCGCACAGCGATCCTTCTCTCTCCCTCCCTTCCTCTCTCCCTCCCTCCCTGGACACTTCTGTGCCTCCCCGCTCTCCAAATTCCTCCCTTCTTCGCCTCCCCTGTGCTGGGGTGACTAGTCTGGTTTCATTTCCAAGTACCCCAATCCATTCTCTGCAGAGCCCCCCAACTCAAGCGCCCGCACCCCCAGCCTCCAGAACAACTTCAACTTGGAACACAGCCTGGATGGTGAAAGGGGCCAACTGTGAGTAGCCGATTTCCGTCTGGGAAAGTTTCTTGGAGTGGGGGGGGGGGGGTGGACCACTGTGTGTTTCTATGGGGGGGGGGGGGTCTTTTCCAGGGTCGGGGGAGTTGTGCTCTTACGTTCCCAGGGCAGGTAGCAAACTGCGGGGAGGGCGTCCGTGCCATCTGCCCTCCCCTCCCGCCCCGCTCCCCTCCCCTCCATCCAGACACACCATCTACCCACTCCCTTTCCTTTCCGCGCCTTCCTCCCGCTTGCCCTTCCGCGCCTCTTCTTCCTCTCTCACGGTCTTCCTCCTCTCTTCCTCTTTCTCACTCTCCCGCCTTTCTCCTCCCCTCTTCCTCTCTTCCCCCATCCCGCTCGCTCGCTCGCTCTTTCTTCTTCCCCTGTCCTTTCCCATTCCCGTCTCGCTCACTCACCCTCCCCTTTTCCCCTCTCCCCCCCCCGCTCTCTCCCCAGCTAACTGGAAGCCGGTTTCCGTTTAGATTAAGGCAGGGAACCTAATTCCAGGGCAGGGGATCGAAATTTCTGGCAACAAAGGGAAATAGCGTATTGATCAGAGGCTCCGGAGATTAAGAGACAAGTGTGTGTATCCATCAGCGCTAAACTGCCTCCCTGCGCCTGAGCGCCGGCCGGGCTGCGGACGCGCCTGGCATGGCAAACACGCGCCCTCCGGGAGGGCAGGAGCGGGAGCCGGGGGGCAGCCGGGCCGCCTTGGGGTGACGGGGTGCGCGCGGAGCGGGGGGGGGGTCAAATGCAGCGCTCCCCCTCCCCGGTGGCGAAGGAACTCGGAAGAAGGCAGGAGACGAGAAGCGGCGCATGGAGGGGATGTTTAGAAGGTGACCCACGTCCCCAGTTTTCTCTGAGGCCCCCTTCCCACTTCTGCGTATTTTCTAGGGGCGCTGTAAGTGTGAAACATTAAGTCCCGGGTTCAAATCACGCCAGTGTCATGGGCGCACTAGGTAAGTTACCATTTCTTAGCCTTAGCCGCCGTTGATCTGCGGGATGGGGAGAACAGATACTGGGCTACCTTACAAGGCTGTTGTAAGGATTACTTTTGGTGATGTGTGTTTGCAAAGCGCTTTCAGAACTCCGAAAGGGCGATTTCAGTCCCAAGCGCCCTGGATTTCAACGTGGCTTACTCCCCGGAAGCCCGAGGTAGCGATCCCTTGGCCTGCCTCCTTGGGAGCCAGCCCCACTAAGCCGAGTGCGACTTACTTTCGAGTAAACCTGGCTATTCCCGTGCTGTAAAAGGAGAATAGTGGGGCTACAAAGCCCTAAAACGCTCCTCACTTGCCCTGCGTACCATAAACTGAGTCAACAAGGTCTCAGCGGTTGGGATTCAGAGAAGACCAAGTTTAATGCGCATCGCACTATGGGGCGCGGGTCTAGGAGGCCCTCACGAAACATGTGATAGAATGAGGTGCTTTTATTTATTTATTTAAAACATTTCTATGCCGCCCCCGTCGCAACAAAGCCTCGGGGCGGCTCACAAAAAATACAAAAAAACATACATACAGGCTGAGGCAGTTCGGGGACCCGGGACTGGGGGAAAGTAGCCCTGGAAGTATGGTGAAGGCAGGGCAAGGTTTGCTTCGCCATGCTATGTCTCTCGCCCCACATCGCAACCATTCTCACCCCACTTTCAGCTGTGGCCAATTCTACACCCTCCCCCTGCCCCACAACTGCACCCAAAATGATTTGAAATATTTAAGACTTTGCGGTGGACAGGAAGGAAGGGACGATCCCAGGAGACGAGATGAAATAGACCCCAAGGCGAAAGCGCTCTGCCCGTTCTTATTTTGAAGCATGCAGGGTGCTCCCTTGCAAAGATTACCCCGTAACACACGCACTCTGCACGAGCATGTACGTGTGGGCAGAGTGTGTGTGCCTTGCACTTCACTCTGAGGAACTTCTTCCAATTGTTTGCCAGCCTCCAGGTGGGCAAAGAAGGGTGTTGAAAAAGCAAGGACCTGGGAGGAGGTGGGATTCGTGCAGGAAGGTACTTCATTTATCTAAGCCAAGGTATTTCAGAGGGAAAGGGAGGGCTAGACGGTGGATGGCGGTGGGAAAGGAATTGTAGTCTTCATCCAAAGACCAGGGATCAGCCTGGGACAGACCAGAGAGTGCCTCTGAGGGGGTGCAGCGTGCTTTTGCCTCGCCACTAAATAAGCGCAGATCTCTTGTCCAGAAAGTATTTGGGACACCCCAGGGAGAGATTTCTTCCAGGCAGAGTCCCAGGAGTTGCAGAAATGAAACGGCAGGTGATGGGCCATGCATGAACTGGGGCTTCAGAAAAGGACCCTGAACCGTTCCCAGGACTGGAGCAGGGGAGGGGTGTGTGAGCAGGGCAAGGGGATGGAGACTTGGGTGGGTGCGCAGCTCAGGGAGTAGCAAAGATGACTGCCGTGTTTCTCTGCAGCATCGAGAACAGAAGTGGAGCATTATGCAGGGTGGAGTGTGGGGAAGAGCAGGCGTCTCCGCCCCAAGGAGCTTACAATCTAAGTTGCAGCTCTCATGCATGGTAACTTCCAATCAGTGAGTAGACCTAAATAAGACCTTTTGCACGCCGGAGGAAGGGGAAAGAGGGAGAGAGGCAGTTCACAGATACACCCACACCTCCTCCCAAGTGTGGAGGTGCGGGGCATTTTTCCTTATGCAGCCGGATCCATCAGCCGGTTATGTCGAAGGAGCTGGATTTCATTGCAATGACTGGAACCAGTTCATGGGCACAAGGTCTGTTTCTCTGTGTTGGGCCGCTGGGGCGCAGAGCTCCGAGCTGAACAGCGAGAGACTGAGGATTTTGCAAAACCAATTTAGCTCTCCTCCTCACCCTGTGTGTGCACACACTCACACCGGTTAGATTAAATCCATGCAAAGGGGCCCCCAGGGATCTCTCTCATTCTAGACTAAAGTGATTGTAGTCTAAAGTTTTGCTTCCCTCCCTTGCTGGGTTAATCATTCTGCTAGTCCGCATGCATCTTGCAGTTGGGTTGTGTGGCCTGTCCGTGTTCCTTCCGCGTGGGGTGAGGAGAACCCCAAAAGCCACACAGAGTTATTTGCAAGTGTCTCTTTATGCAGAAAGTGTTGCAAGTTAGCTCTGAGAAAGGAAACTGGTTTTATGAAATGGTGGACTTGCTAGGTGGGCATCTCCCAGCTGTTCTCACGTTATGGTTGACATGTTCAGGAAGAGTTGGCTGGAGCTCCTGCTTCATTGCTGCAGGTCTCAAAGCAGAGAGGTGTGGAGGGCATTCAGAATGACCCGGGAGTCAGGCGCTTTGACCCTCTGTCGCTGTCAGGGGTGTGCAAGCAGGCGTTCTCCCTGGTTGCCAGTCAACTTGGAATCCCCTTGCCTCAGAGAACCGCCAAAGCCAGAGCTTTACAAAAGCAACATAAGGTGGGTGGTAGATAGAATGGACTCAGGTGCACGCTTTAGACTGCAGAGGTGTGCATGAGCGCGCACACACACAACCCTTAAGGTCCCCCTTACCAAAAAGTGGAAAGCATCAAACAACTGCATTTGGCATACCGGTCAGAAAATGTCTAGCCCTACTTTCCTCCCTCTGTGCTAGTTTTCTGCCTGCAGGGAGGACATTATTAAACAAGGGAAGCATTCAGACCTGGGAAGGCCACATGCTGAGATCAGGCAGTCCATTTTCCACCTCAAGATCTTAATGCTTGTTGCTCAGGTATATCAGACTTGGCCCCACCCAAAAGGTGTATAGAACCTTTTTGTATTTCAAATGACTTTTGTGGCCAAACACACCCTTTCCCAAGATCAGTGCACTCCGGATGGTTCAAACTACAATTCTCATCACCCCCTGGGGATGATGGGAGTTGTACTCTGAACCATCTGAAGGGCATCAAGTTGGGAAAGACTGGAATAAGTTAATAAGTTTATTGATAGCCACTTGACCTTTCTGGGTGTTGTGAATTAATTTGAGATGCAATTGAGGTTTAATTCTCTGCAAACAACATTCACAATATTATTTTATCCTCTTGGCCCTTTTATCTCCTTCCCACCTAACTGGTGAACAGTTGGCCATCCCTGCTCTGAGCTGGTGCCCTCTGGATGTGTTGGAGTGCAACTCCCATCATTCCCAGCCAGCATAGGCGTTTGGGGGGGATCTCAGTGAAACCCAACAGGACAAGCAACCTGATTCTGTATATATGTAATTGGAAAAGAAGCCCTTTGAAATGCAGTGGGACTGCATGTACAACAGATTTTAGCCTTACTTTGAGGTACACATTGTCAAGATGAAGATGCTTAAGAGAAAATGTAAGTAGGAACTTTTCAGAGAATAGAGAGAACAAGCTACACACTTACACACACACACCCTAGAGGGTTCACACTTATAGTTTAAGAAGTGCTAACCCTCAATCTTTGTGTTTGGGTTAAAAAAATAAGATGAGAGAGCCAATGAAGGTGCTATACTTCGCACATTTGAGTAAGCCCCATTGAGCACAATGCAGCCTTTGTCTGAATTTATATGTATAGTATTGTGGTGCATATATCCTTTCTCAGCTAAGCCAACTAGCCTTATACCTCACCAGAGAACGCAGCTTTCAAAAGAGCTTTGGATTTTGACCTCAGACTGCTGGAGAATTGCAGCACTGCAAATAATATTTGGCAAAATCCCTCCCCCTCCCCCCCACAACATCTTTGCTGTTCATGAAAAGGATAGAGAGTCTCAGGTGTGTTTGTGGACTCAGTATTAATATAATTGGGCATTATTTCAATGTTGTAGAAGGAAACTATTCAACTGCGCCTTTCTTTTCCCCGTGCTGTCAGTCCAGCACTTCCTTCATCCATGAGTGAGGTACCCACTTTATAGGTTCATGTCATATTAACAATATAGTTTTATTTGGTCTTAACATTACAGTGCCATTTGGCGTGAACGTATATATTAATATATTAATTCAGTATTCATGAAAGTAAAATACTTTGGAAAAAATTTTTCTCCCCAGAAACTTCTGAAAAATTTGTCCCCTCGTCTTTGCTCTCTCGCCCACTCACCATTCACTGGCTGGGTTGGAGAATTTGGGGAGGCCTTTCTTGGCTTAGGTTTCAACTAGCAACTTCTGGCATGTTGGCTTTAGAAGTGTAAGGGCACACTTGCTAACTTGAGAGCAGCTGTTGGTGGTGTTGGTGAGGTCTCACGTGGGTGCCTGTTTTCCGGAACATTTGCTGTTTCTATTACGGCAATCCTTTTGTAATGATTATTCTTATTGTGAATGTTGTATGCATTGTATTGTTGCAGGAAAGCTCGTGACCTGAAAGGCAGCTTTTAAACGTTTTAAATAAATAAATAACAGCACTCAGTGAGGAATCGGTTTTTTCTTTGCCTACCACCTCATGGGGTCATTTTACCCTGGGATAACTGCTAGATTCCAGCTGGGGTTGAGAATCTGATGGGAAAACAGTCATGGTGGTGGGCCTCTGCTGTGACTGCAGGAATATTTCAGCCGGTGCAAAACATGGCTGTATAGGGATAAGTCAGGGGTTCTTAGCAGAGGAGCAGTATGGAAGAAGCAGATGACTAGGAGAATTTGGGTGAAGGAAGTTCAGGAGATCTTGGAAAACTAGGCCTGAAGAAGAGAGGGCTGCTCACATTTTTTATAAGCTTCATTGGAAAGGTGAGATTTGAAGAAGGAAGGGAGAAGGGTCCTTTAGCTCAGGGGTGCAGAAACTTTGCAAACCAGCCTGCACTGCCTCTTGGGGTTCCTCCAGGGCCTGATGCTTAGGTATTTCTGGAGCAAGTTTCAAGTATAAGGGGGCCGCAAGAGAAAGTGAGTGGAGTCCTGTAGAGTCAGGATGAGGAAGGTAAGGGGGCAAAGTTGCTAGGAAAGGGATATAAGGGAAACTTGGGAACGAAAAGGAGCAAGGCCAAAGAGTGGAGGGCTGTAAACATCATGCCCGTGGCCAGGGTCAAAACTGTTACAGTGAAGTCAGCACAGAGGTGAAATCATGCACTTCTGCAAGCGGAAAGTAGACAAAATTAAAGGCGGGCGCATTGATTTGTGATGCTCACTCTTTTCCAGAGGCCAAGGAAAACAGATTCAGAGCTGTGTTGGGCCGTGATGCTGATAGAAAGTTATTATTCCCAAAGTGCAAGGTGGGAAAAGGCACACAAGTCACAGGTGTGAGCATCTATGTGTGCATTCTTAAATTTCTGGAATAAATAAATGAACTCAAATCTGTTTTAGTTTTCCTGACATTTTAAGGTGCCCAAATGCTGGTCAGTGGCTCAGAGCAAGAGAAGGGGGGAAAGATTTGCTTCTTCCTCATCATCCGGTGGAATACGGGCTGCATATTTTCTCATAGACCCGCATCAGTAATGAATATGCTCCAACAGTCCTTGTTTATTTTAGATGGGCCTTTTCCCTAGATTCAGTCACTAGTAAATCACTAGATGTAGCACTGAGGGTAAAAGGCACTAGAATTCCTTCCCCAGTTGAAACTCCAATGTGAGCAGACCCGCTTTTCCTCCCAACAGGTAATAGTTCCTGAGAAAGCTGCCCTTCAGTTTCACCTAGTTTAATGGTCATTCTGCCTTTGGAGATGCCCTGGGAAGCCGGGCTGGTTTTCTTGCTTGCCTTTGGTGTCAGAACTGAGTTAGGGTACTCTGTTCATAGAGGCTGATTAGCACCTTATGTCAATGGCCATCCCTACAGTTCTTTGGGAGAAACCATGATGTATGTTTCTAGCACAGATATGCCTGCAAGGGGGGCGAAAGCTCCCTTATTTCCATACATGGATAGGGCAGCTTTCTAGTAGCCCCCAGAGCTGCTGGGATGCCCAGAAAGAGGAGGCGGAAGAAATGCAACCAGGTCGGCCGAATGGGACAGGGATGGTGGTTTGAAGGGTGAAGCTGAAGCCATGCAGCTCTGAGTGCTTGGACGACAGATTCGTTGGGAAGCCTCGCTCGCTGGGGTGGGGGTGGGGAAGGCAGATGTGTGATGATGACGAAGATGACTTGACACATATATCCCACTTCTTCCTCTGGCAAAGAATCCAAGGCTGCTTGCGGGATCATCTCCTCCATTCTAGCCTGAGAGTCCATGATTGGCCCAAGGTCACTCCCTGAGCCTCACGGTGAGTGCGGGAGATCTCCTGAGATCCCGAGATCCCCTGAGTCCCCGTCCAGCCCTCTAACCATTTTTCTACCTTGGCTGTCAGTGCAGTAAAGGAACAGCTATTCCACTGGGACTTGCTGCAGTTCTCCTCTGCGGTGCCACAGCCACCGACCCATTCGTTCCACCTCTGTGGGGAAGCCTGGGGGCCCTCTAGTCAGTGTGTGCAATGGCTGGAGGGCTGGATGGGGACCGGGGAGACCCCAGCACCTTAGCAGGGCAGCTCAGCTGCAGGCCTCTTCCAGCGGCGTCCATCCCTCAGACGGAGTGCGGATCCCAGGATGTTGCAGGGCTCTGGCAAGCTGTGCTGCAGGGTCCCTCTCCCGCTGTGAGCTGGCAACCCACCACCATCACCTGCACCCCTTGCTGCTCCTCCTCCTCCTCGTGGCTTGTCTGGTGGGCAGAGAGCTAGGGAGTGAGCTGCAGACTCTGACGCTCCTCGGCCTCCTCACACCGCCATGGATGTCCAGGCCAGAGCGAGAGGCAGATGGGAAGGAGGCTGCCATGGTGACGAGGGGGCCCAGGTTCAGTGGGGTCTTGCCCAGGGACCCTGCCGGCTGTGGGCCCTTGGAGGGCTCCTGGCCCTGCCACTGCAACGCCAGCCTGCTCAGACAAGCCCACCTTGCAGGGGGTTTGAGAGGAGAAAAGTGGCTGTTTTCTGTCTCAAGTAGCTGGACTCCAGTTGTGATCAATCAGCAAGTAAACTTGGCCCTGGTTGCACCTGGGATGGGGCAGTGGGTGGAAAACATCTGTGCTAAAAAGCCACGCCATTTTCCTTCCATGTTGATATCCACCTTTTTTCCCTCTTGCCTCTTTCCAAGGGAGCATGTAGGGTTCTCCTCGCCTCCATTTTAGCCTCACCACAACAGGTAGGTCAGGGTGAGAGCCGAAAGTGGCCAAAAATTAGCTTCATAGTGGAGTGGGGACTAGAAATTGGACCTCCCAAGGCCCAGTCCAGCATTCTAACCCCTATGCCGTGCTTCCTCCTTGACTGACCTGTTGCAGCTTTTTCCAGTACATCAGACCATAATATGCCTGCTTGCTTTCTCCTCTTACACAGCCAGGTTAGTGGGATAGAACTGGGGCTTAATTTAAATCTTGGCCTACCAGGCTTAGTTCAGAATATGTACTTCATGCCAAGACTCAGCCTAGGAAGAAGAAAAGAGCAAATGAGGCAGACAGTGCCTCTAAGCATGGCCAGAGTGCCCTTTCCTCCCCCATTAAGCCCACAGACACACCAGAGGCTGGGGAAAGTGTTTCCAGGACAGAGGGGCTGATGTATAAGCTTTGTCCTAGTACCTCTAGTTTACAAAATTAAGTGAGGAGTACTGAACAATATATTACGGAAGTAATTCCCACTGGTTCCAAGTCCAAAGGCAGTAAGCAAACCCCACAAACTGCTTCCTAAGGAAGAACTCAGTCTAACTTCAAAGCTCGCAGGCTCTGTGTCAACAAAAGCACAATGGATAAAAGGAGAGAGTGTTGCCTGTTTGGTATCTCATCTATCCTGAGGCCAAAAGGGAGATGAATGCCTCCAGTTCTTCCCTTTTCTAGCAGCACTTGCTTTCTTCACCTTCCCTCCAAGAGGGATGGCAGGGGAGGGCCGCAGCACTGGCTGCTCTGCTCGAAGGCGAAGACGGGCGGGGAGGCGGGTTCTGGCTGTATGGATGAAATAGGCTAGGATGTCGCACTTGAGAACCAATCTCCTCTTTGACGGGTTTCATCTCTCTTCTTTACAACCTTCATTACTGCTGACTCAGGCAGGTGTGGAGAGAGGGCAGGCGGCAGCAGGCGGCCCGGTAGGCCTTGCACCCCTCTGTTCTCCTGGCTTTCTTCGCCCGCACGCGCTCCCAGCATTTCTTCTTGCAACGGTATTTTCCCCACCCCTGTGAGGAGGCACACATTTCGCAGTTTTTGTTGCATTAATAGAATCCTGGCAGTTTCTAATGCAATGGCTCTAGCAGTTCAAAAAATGCCATTAAAATGGCAGCCAAAACCCAGTGAAAGCAATGCAAGGTCTCAAATGTGTCACCCGGCTGCGTTCAGGGGAGAGTCTGCATGCCGCAAATTGGCTGTCCGGCAGGGCTGTGCAGGCCAGGGCAATACACAGTCCATGGCAGCAGAGTTGCGTTGGCAACGGGAACTGGGTACCAGGAAGGGTTTTACGAATGCATGCATGTATTTATTTACATTTCCGTCCTGTCTTTTTTCAAAGAAACTCAAGGTAGTATCCATGGTCTTTCCCTCCACCCGCTGCATTTTATTCCTGTAATATAACTTTGAGGGAGGTTAAGCTAGGAGCAAGTGATTGGCCTTAGCCTGCCCAATAAGCCTCATGGATGTCCAGGGGCTTGAACCTGCATCATTTTCCTCCTAGGCCAACACTCTACGCCAGCCACACAGGCAGACTGGAGAACTGAATAGAAGAGGGTAGAGTAGAGCAGAGTAGAGAATAATAGAGAACAGAGAATAGAATTAGAGTGGAAGAGGCCAAGCCCCTGCTTTGCATCCACATCTGGTCACCCATAAACTACAGGCCCATTCCTTTCCAGTTTAGCAAGGGGGACTTGACATGCCAGCTTGATGAATAGCTATGCAGGCAGGAACATTCACCTGGAAACTTCTCCTTCATATCTCCCATTCCATTTAATAAGACTCAGATAGCAGAACCTCCTGGTGGCACATTGAACATGCACATGGTGGGCATGTCATGAAAGGAGCCAGCTGGAGCCGGGGGTCAGACTAGATGGCCCAGGAGACCCCTTCTGACTCGCTCTGTCTCTGTGTTGCCTGTGTCCCATGCAGTGGTGTAGTGGAAGCAAGGCCCACTGGGATGCCATACCTGCACATAGGGAAACAGCTTGAGTATCTGTAAACCTTTTTCTCTCTCCAAGTTCCACTTTTCTCCCAGAAATGATGGAAGGTAAGGAAGCACTCAATTTGCTCCTTGAGATCAGGTGGAAAGTTCAATGTAAGTCAGACCTGTGCAAGCAAAACGTGCAGCATACATAGTTTGGGATTCCCACCCCAAGCACATTGCATGGTGCTGTCCAGTTGGATGGCTGCATCTTAAAAAGTATATTGTATATTTAGGGAGAGTACAAACAAGGGAAATTCCAATAATCAAGTGGCTGGAGCAACTGCCTAGGAGGAAAGGTTACAATGTTTGTTTGCTTGCTTGCTTGCTTGTTTATTACAAACATTTATATCCCGTCCTTCCGACAAGTGCTCAGGATGACTGTCTTGTTTTTAGAAAAGAGACAAGGAAATAAGGAAATAAAGCGAGGTTTATAGTATTGTGCATGGTGTGGAGGAAACAGATGTTTTCCCTCCCATTCCCATCATACCAAAACCTTGGGTCACCCCATGAAATTAAAGGATGGGATGTGCAGGTCAGAACCCAGGCAGCGTGCCTTCACAAGGCACATGTGGAATTCTGTCCTGATCGCTGACTGATAAGGCTTGCACAGGGGACCAGACACATCCAAGAGGGTTGAAGCTTTTGGTGGCTTCTGGCCGTGGGCAGTTGGGGCTGAATGCTGCTTCTCACGGCTGAGAACAAGCACAGAAGAGCTGCATTCATGCCCTGCTGTGGGGCTTTCCGGAACTATCTGGCTGGCCCCTGTGGCTCTGGTTGGATCCAGCAGTACTTTCCCCATGCACTGTCCTGGAATTCGGTCCCAGTTGCGTTCAACAGGGCTTGCCCCTAACTAACGTTGCCCCTAACCTGGCAGAGAATCCCAGGCCTAGTCATTCCCAGGTGGAGGGGAAAGGAAAGGGATAGCAGAGAGGAAGAAAGAAAGGAAGAGAGATTCATTTTACAGAAATTTCTTCTTCTTCAGACCATTCTTATTTATCCCAGACAACAAGACCAGCAGCCATTTCCAAGCCTTATTTAAACCCATGTCTCCGCACCTCTGAAAGATACATGCTGAGAAACCAGATGCCAGTCAGCATAGCTTTGAAGGTTTATTCATCCAGCCACATGTGGGGCTTATTATCTAACCGGGCCTTTTTAAAAATTGCCCTGGATTGTTTGGAGAAGCTGTGATGCAGTACCTGAGTTTTCCACCTCAGGCCCAGTTTTGGATTGAGAGGGGCATTGCAAACGCTTCAGAAGCCACGTAGTTTGTGGTTATGTGTGCAGGAACCTGTCGGAGGCTGTTTTCCTTGTTGGCACATGGTTTGTTCTAGCACTGAAATCCTTTCATGCAAAGAGGCGTCTTGCACGCCATTCTTCCTTAGGCAAGGCATATTTTAGCACAGGGATAGGATGGAGAAATCCGCAGCACCGCTTGTGGCATGGCTTGTACTTTCTCATGTATGTCTCATGTGATCAAGAGTAAACATGTTGGGAAAATACAATGTGGAACAGCAGCTCATCTGGCATGCAGACAAGGACACACCACCGTGTTCCCTGACCCATTTATCACCATCGACCTGTTCGACGGGATGAGACCCAGTATTTTGTTTCCAACAGCTTCCAGACAGGGGTCTGTGGGAAGCTCAAAAGGAAGGCATGAAGGTGTTTTCTTGTCTGTCTCCAGGGACAGGTACTTAGAGGAATTCTGCTCCATGCATAGAAGTTTCCTTTGACTGTTGTGGTTTGATTAACAGCTCTTTCATGTATATATTTGCTAAACTACTTTTTAATTAGCTGTTATCACCATATTTTGTAGCAGTGGAATCCCAAAACGTATAGCCTCGTTGTTATTATTACATTACATTTCTATAATGCCTGTAGCAGCATCTCTCTGGGTGGTTCAGAAAATTTTAAGTCACCATCCAGATTTCAACCAGGTCTGATAATGCTTAGCTTCCAAGATGGGGCAGGATCAGGCACTTCAGGCTATATGGAAGCTGTTACATAGAATGTGATGCCCTGTCTCCAGTAGTGCTCATCCTACTGCTTCTAGATCACAAGCAGGGACACTTAAACCCATGAGCCCTTTAGAAGTTTTTACCTTGAGCATCTGGAATTCAAAGATAGACTGTCTCTGGACATGGAGGATCTATGAACATCCTATTGGACATGGATCATCCTATTCCAGCAGTGTGTCTAGTTTAAAACAATAACAATGGTCCTTACCACATCTTGTGGTAATTAATTCCCGACTTGACTTCTGCAACGCGCTCTACATGGGGCTGCCCTTGAAGACAGTGTGGATACGTCAATTGGTACAAAAAGAGCTGCCAGGTTGCTGACGGGGACTGGCGTTATGTTCACATGACTCCAGTCCTCCGTCAGCTTCACTGGCTCCTCATTGAAGTCCGGACCCAATTCAAGGTGTTGGTGATGACCTATAAAGCCCTTAACAGCTTGGGTCCTGATTACCTGAAGGAGTGCCTGCGTCCATATATGGCCGCCCGCCCCTTGAGATCTGCGGGAGAGGCCCTTCTGCGGGAACCCTCCATGAAGGATATTAGGAGGATAAGTACTTGGAGGAGGGCCTTCTCTGTGGTGGCGCCCCATCTATGGAATGCGCTCCGCAGAGAGGTCCGCCTGGCGCGGCCATTAGTTGTTTTTTGGCACCAGGCGAAGACCTTTTTATTTAAACATTATTTTAACTGCTAATATTATCTATTTATTTTACATCTTTGGCCAGGTCATCTCAGATTATATTGTTTTTATATTGTTATTATTCATTTATTGTTGTGAGCCGCCCCAAGATTTTGGCGAATGGGGCGGCATAGAAACTTCCTAAATAAATAATATTTAACTTCCTATGCTGGTGCACACCCCTAACCCTAATAGGGGGTGACACTCCCATTGAAAAGAGGGACATTTTGAAAAAGCCTTCCTTGAGTCACTTTTTCTACACTTCTCATCCTTTCTGCCCATTCCGAACACATTCCAAGCGTCAAAATCATGCCAGAACACCTAGTTTTTCTAACCCTAACCCTACCCTGGTGCACACCCCTAACCCTAAAAGGGCGTGACAGTCCCATTGAAAGGAGGGTGATTTTGAAAAAGCCTTCCTAGAGTGGATTTTTCTGCACTTCTCATCCTTTCTGCCTATTCCGAACACATTCCAACCGTCAAAATCATGCCAGGACACCTCGTTTTCCGAACCCTAACCCTACCCTGGGGCACACCCCTAACCCTAATAGGGGGTGGCAGTCCCATTGAAAAGAGGGACATTTTGAAAAAGCCTTCCTTGAGTCGCTTTGTCTGCACTTCTCATCCTTTCTGCCCATTCCGAAGACATTCCAACCGTCAAAATCATGCCAGGACACCTCGGTTTCCTAACCCTAACCCTACCCTGGTGCACACACCTATCCCTGATAGGGGGTGGCAGTCCCATTGAAAAGAGGGTGAATTTGAAAAAGCCTTCCTTGAGTGGCTTTTTCTGCACTGCTCATCCTTTCTGCCCATTCCGAACACATTCCCACGATCAAAATCATGCCAGGACACCCCGTTTTCCTAACCCTAACCCTACCCTGGTGTACAACCCTAAAACTAATAGGGGGTGGCAGTCCCATTGAAAAGAAGGTGATTTTGAAAAA
>NW_025335759.1:10043066-10199193 GCF_004798865.1 Varanus komodoensis
GGCTTTTTCTGCACTTCTCATCCTTTCTGCCCATTCCGAACACATTCCAACCGTCAAAATCATGCCAGGACACCTCGTTTTCCTAACCCTAACCCTACCCTGGTGCACACCCCGACCCCTAATAGGGCATGACAATCCCATTGAAAGGAGGGTGATTTTGAAAAAGCCCTCCTTGAGTTGCTTTTTCTGCACTTCTCATCCTTTCTGCCTATTCCGAACACATACCAACCATCAAAATCATGCCAGGACACCTCGTTTTCCTAACCCTAACCCTACCCTGGTCCACACCCCTAACCCTAATAGGCGGTGGCAGTCCCATTGAAAAGAGGGCAAATTTGAAAATGCCTTCCTTGAGTGGCTTTTTCTGCACTGCTCATCCTTTCTGCCCATTCCGAACACATTCCAACCGTCCTAATCATGCCAGGACACCTCGTTTTCCGAACCCTAACCCTACCCTGGGTCAAACCCCTAAGCCTAACAGGGGGTGAAAGTTCCATTGAAAAGAGGGTGATTTTGAAAAAGCCTTCCTTGATTGGCTTTTTCTGCATTGCTCATCCTTTCTTCCCATTCCGAACACATTCCAACCATCAAAATCATGCCAGGACACCTCGTTTTCCTAACCCTAACCCTACCCTGGGGCATACCCCTAAGCTTAACCGGGGGTGAAAGTTCCATTGAAAGGAGGGCGAATTTGAAAAAGCCTTCCTTGCGTCTCTTTTTCTGCACTTCTCATCCTTTCTGCCCATTCCGAACACATTCCAACCGTCAAAATCGTGCCAGGACACCTCATTTTCCTAACCCTAACCCTACCCTGGTGTACACCCCTAACCCTAATAGGGGGTGGCAATCCCATTGAAAAGAGGGCGAATATGAAAAAGCCTTCCTTGAGTCGCTTTTCCTGCACTTCTCATCCTTTCTGCCCATTCCGAACACATTCCAACCGTCAAAACCATGCCAGGACACCTCGTTTTCCTAACCTAACCCTACCCTGGTGCACACTCCTAACCCTAATAGGGTGTGACAGTCCCATTGAAAAGAGGGAGAATTTGAAAAAGCCTCTCTTGAGTTGCTTTACTACACTGCTCATTTTCCCCTCTCCTGTCGAAAGGCTTCCCTGGTGCCACCCAGAACGATGAATTACTTTTCTCATCTGCCTTGGCCATCAGAGTCTTGGGTGGTATGGAACAGGATGCAGGGATTTGTTGCCCAACACAAGCTATAGGGGTTTAGGTTGGAGAAGATTGTGTTCTAATAAGAACAACGCTCATACAGGAGGAGGAGGGACCTGCTGCCTGAGTCTGTGCAGTTGGACCTGAGGCGTTGCAATAGGTTGGAACGAGGAGCCTCCATGCTTCACATTTCTGATGTTTAGGGTTGTTTGAAGAATGTCTGTGCAAAGGACAATTCAGGTTCATACCAGTCATTCCCAGAGTATTTTCCAGGGCACAGGAAAACACTGAGCTGGAAATTAGTGAATGAAAGAAGGATAAGCTTGGCCACGTGAGCCTAGATTTTCATGCAAGGAGACTTATTTTATTCATTTATTTGATTAATATTCTGCCCTGTAAGCCACAAGGCTGTATGGGCAGCATAAGGGGACAATAAACTATCTTAGGCATAGTTAATTAATATCAAATATCTAGCATAAATTCATGAAATGGTAGCAGCACTTAAAAATATGAAACCTTTTAAACCATCATTAAAAATCACAAAACCACCAACGTAACAATGGAAATGCCCATAGCATTTCTGCATGTTGACAGTAAAATCTGCTGCAGGCAGGTAATATTTCTGCAACAACAACAACAACAACAACAGCCCAAATAATCATTATTTAATTATTTTCTACTCTGCTCCATAGCCAAATCTCTTTTTTGAATGCAGGGTGTCCCTGGGTGAATGTGTGAACTGGTGTCCGGAAACTCTTTTGGGGTGGATTAGGTAAGCAAGCTGGAATTTAATCTCAGTGAGATGGTGGTTCTGTGCCTTGCCAAACCAGCTGCTCAGGATGGAGTTTTGCAACTGACCTTTGGTGGGGTTGTGCTCCAAACCTAGACTCAATGAACTGTTTGTGAGTCCTCCTGCCCTCTGTGCTATCTAGAGAAGTCCAGGTTATGGGGGTGTCCAGGAGTAGATTGCATCAGCTTCGGATGCCCTGCCTCACCTTATCGGAGGGGCCTGATGTGACTTGGTTATCTACACACTGCTGATGTCCAGGCCGAGCTGCTATAATGTGCTCTACCTGGGGCTGCCTTTAATGATGGTTCAGAAACTTCAGCTGGTACAGGCAATGGCCGCACAGGTCTTGGTAGGAACCAAGGGTGGATCCTATAGAACTTAAATTGTACCAGCTGCACTGGTTGCCGGTTCTGATCTTTAAAGCCTTGAACAGTTTGGCACCAAATTGCTCAGAGGACTCCCCTACCCATATCAGCTTGGCAGCCTCCTCAAGAGAAGCCCTTCTCACTTGCCCTCCCATGAGAGAAGTTTGGTGGGACACGACCCAACAGGGCCTTTTCTGCAGTGGCCCCAATCCTCTGGAACCTGCTGCCACTGAGTGTTCATCACTGCAGGCTTTCAGGAAGGCCTTGAAAGCACATCACTGTACTTTAGCTTTCCCCTGGTATGTTAGCTGCTGTTGCTGTTCCTATTTATGTTTTTACTGAGTTTTTGAGACCCTATTGAATTTTATTACTTGTTTTCCTATTGTGTACTATCGTGGGAGGGCACCTATCCTGAAAGGCAGCCAAGAAATATTTTACATAAGTAAATAAGCAAATGATTATCACACTGTGCCTGTTGCTACTGTGAAGCTAACAGCTGCTTTGGAGAGTTGCATGTACACAGGGAAA
This sequence comes from Varanus komodoensis, assembly GCF_004798865.1. Classification (NCBI taxonomy): domain Eukaryota; kingdom Metazoa; phylum Chordata; class Lepidosauria; order Squamata; family Varanidae; genus Varanus; species Varanus komodoensis. The sequence goes on from NW_025335759.1 coordinate 10,045,919, forward strand.
CTGGAGAGCTGTGTGATGGAGCTGCATCAGCTTGCTTTGAGCGGGAGCTGGTGTGCAAACTTAGTCTATGCTTCTTCTGAGAGAGTGTTTGCACTGGGCAAGTCTCTCTTGATGCTGCCGTCGTCAAGAGCTGAGGTGGGGCCTGGTTCTGCGTGGCCAGCAGCAGAGTTGTAACCTCTAAGAACACAAGATCCCTGCTGGATCTAATCCATGACCTGCTTAGCCCAGTATCCTGCATTCTGCACAGTAGACAAGCTTCCAGAAAGTGCGTAGGCAGGACAGTGGTCCTTCCGCCCTTTTGCCCCTCAGCCTGCTGCCTCTGATCCTGAAGGCAAGATGTAGCCACTGTGAGAAGCAGCCATTTCTAGCCTTCTCCATGAACCCCCTTCAGAATTGGTGGCCACCACCGAATCTTCTGATGACCACTTCCATAAGTTTCTAGGAGTATGAGAGACAGAGAAACATGTTTCCACATCCGTTTCCTCCTCAGCATGCCATTTTTATGTGGTTCAAAATTCTGGCAAGTGAGAGCTGCGCTTCCACTAGTGGATGAGAAAGAAGAGGATGGCAAAGAGAGAGAAGAGGCGGCAGAGACGGTGGGCTGGATGGGGGGACAGACAGTGGTGCTGCTCAGTGCTGGTGTAGGCTTGCTGGCCCAGGCTGCCCCACTGCCCTTAAGAGAATGTATGTGCAAAGGTTCCTTACATCTCATTTTAAACATGTCTCAATCTACTTTCCTCGCGAGGTCCTTATCTGGATTGTGTCTGTCTACACATAAGGATTAGGAGCAGGAGCTGCTCTGGAACTCCTTTCCAAGAGAGGTACTCCCAAATTCCTAGAAGGAAATTGCAAACCTTCATCTTTTGGCAAGACTAAGGCACAACCTGGTTCGACTTTATTAGAAAATGTCATTTTCCCAGACTAGGTTGCAATCAGAATTCCCCCACCATAGGTAACAATCTTCTTTCTTGACCTCATGATGCAGGTGGAAGATTTTGGCAATGGCTTCACATATTCATGTCCATCACTGATTAAATATCTGCTATTGAACATGCATGTGTGAATGCACCTACTGGCACGGAACAGCCAAGGGGAAAGAACTGTGGATGGAGAGGTCCAGAGGGGCTCTTCTGTGATGGGGCCCCTGGAAACCGGGAAGTTGCAGGCTGGCTGCAGGCAAGGAGAACGATCCTGGCAGCAGTGCGACATGGCATTTCGATGCGCAGCAACTCATCCTGACGTGACCGTTCCCATCAGCCCCTGAGAAAAGGCCAGACATTCTGCCCATGGTGTTGATCCGTATCAGCATAAGGCATTCCATAGAGCTGATGGGTCCTTTGTCCACTCAGGACCACCCCAAAATATTTGGCCTGACAACAGGGAAAAAGGTGTAGTTGTTGGGAAAATCCAGCTCCGTACCCACCCGTGACAGTGAGGAGTAAAGATGTGCTCAGAGGCAACATGGGGGGGAATGACATAACCATCCCTGCTAATTAAAAAGTGCTGCCTGCACATCCCGAGAAGTCTGGGCTCCGTTCCACCGCTGGTGCCACGTGGCAAGGCGGCCTTCTTGGGCCCAGGAAGGCGGACGGGAGTGGCGAGTGCGGGGACCAGCGCAGGGCATCCGGGGGAGAGAGGGTGGCCAGGCAGGCGCGGTGGGGGATTCCTTCATGGGCCTGGGGGAGGGGGGGCACACAGAGAGCGAGGAGACCCCAGTGTCCAGAAGGACGGACGGAAGAGAGGAGGCGGGGGCGCGCTAGGGGTCCCCGGGGGAGCAGGCGAGGAGGACTAGGAGCTCCCCCGTGGTAAGAAGACGAGGCCGCCGGGTGAGCACGTGCTGCGGCTCAGGCAGCGCCGAATCGGGGCTTCGATGTGGCCCAGGGGCCGTGCGTGCGCGTGTGCGTGTGCGTGTGCGTGCGAGAGAGAGAAGGGGCCGGCGAGGCAGTGGCACCTGGGAGCCCCCAGCGAAGCGAAGGGACGGGCCCTGCAATGGGTGGGGGGAGGGCGCCGCCCAGAGGCGAGCGGAGGGCTTGGGCCGCGGCGGCTGGGGGCTTGGGCCGCGCTGGCTGCAGGCAGGGGAGGGCGCAGGCGGCCGGGCCGGGCCGGGCCGCACGGATCGATGGAGGCAGAGGCGCCCGGCGCGAGGATTGCATCTTGTCACAATAATTTATTGCTCTCATCCCCGCCTGATCGATGGTTTGAATTAGCGAAGCGCCCGGCTTTAATATTTACCCTCCGCGCTGCGCCTCCAATCTCAATTCTAATTGATTCGGACACGGGCAAGCGCTGCGCTGGACAGCGGCGGGGGGGGGGGGGGGGGGGGGGGGGGCAGGAGTCTGGGGAGTGGGCTGGGCAGGGCCGTGGGGGACCCACGGAGCAGCGGGGGGCTCTGGGGGCTCGGAAGCGGGCCGCGAGGGGCGCAGGGCTAAGTCTGGCGAGTGACCGGGTGCCGTTCAGACGGGTCGTGTGAACCGGGGCCAGAAAGGCCCAGCAGGCGGCGGGGATCTTGGACAGCTGGAGCGGGGGCTGAGGGCGTGGAATCGGGAGCCACCTCGGGGTGGGCTTGATCTGGGGGCCTGTGGAAGAAGCTGGGGTCGCCCAAATCTGGGGAAGCTGCAGAAAGTTTAGGGCGCTGCAGCAAGACATGAAGTGGGGAACTAGAAGGTGGTGGATTGAGCGTAGGCTCACGAGGAAGAGGAAGAGGAGGCCTGTAGACCCAAAAGAAAAGGTGGCACAAAGAGACAAAATGTTTTGGGGAAGCCAAAGAAGGGTCTGGAGAATGCACAGCCTGACTTAGGGGGTCCCACTGTGGGGAGTGCTGCCCACACTTTTAGGGAGCCCCCCCCCCCCCCCCCGTTAGCAGCCTGCCAGCAAGTGCAACTTTGCTTGGCTCCTGGTAGCCAGCCTGGTATTCAGTGTGGAATGAGCAGGGCGGGCTGCAGAAAACGAAGGAAGGGACCGTCAGGCATGAGGGATTCAGTGGACGAAATGTCTGGATGCAGATACCCAGTGCGCACGCACTCACACACACACTTGTGCACAGGGACAAAATCATGCTCACACATGGATCCCAAATTCCAGAACACACAAACTGTGCTTTGCCATGCTTGCCATGCAGGCAGGCACACACATTCTCTCTCTCTCTCTCTCTCTCTCTCTCTCTCTCTCTCTCTCTCTCTCTCACACACACACACACACACACACACACACACACACAGCTTTGAGTTTCAAGCTTCTCCACCTTCCAATCAAGCAGACTGTTTCTGCCTCTCTCTTCATCCATTACATGACTGGGCCTGTCTCTTATAGGAACTGACTATTCTTAGCTTGCTCTGAATTGCCATCTTCTCCAGGAACACTTCCGAAAGCCCGCTATATGGCAGGGACTTCAACTGGCTAGAAGCGACTTGCATGTATCTTTCCAGGCCATGTCCTCACCCAAGAATTGTGAACAATCTTGAGTTTACAACAGATTCTTAGACATCCAATAATCTATTTCTCAAATTATCCAGGAAGATAATTTCCACCTGCAATGAAGTTAATTTGAGCCTTGACTTATTGCTGAGAATTGTCCAGGGAACGGGAAGCCCCACACATGTGTATTTTCTCTTCAGCTGATTTATTAGCAAAGCCATGACTTTATGAAACCTCCAAGTGATTTTAAGGCCGGGGTCTGTCCTTGCATGGGAAGACAAGGCTTTTGCCCAAACAGGGGACTTAGTCAAGCTAGTTTTCCTGGGCAGCGGTAGCAAATGAGTTTGAGTTTTTAAAGAACAAGCACTGAGATATTTAAAAAAGAAAAGAAAAAAGGTGGGATATCACTCGAATAAAGAGATAGATAAATAAATGGACATTCTGTCCTAGGTTGGAAAGTTTTGAATCCACGGACCAAATCCAGTCCTCAGAGCATCCACAGACTGGTTCTGTTGTCCCAAGCCCTTCCTCCTTTTTCAGTTCTAGCACTAGGAAAGGAAAACAGTTCTTCTCTGCAGTCACTGACCAGGGATTCAAAGTGCTAGTCAAATGCTTTTCCCTTATTCTGTCACTAGGAGAAGAATCCCTGCTGTCATCTCCAGTCAATAGAGATAACTGGGAATTCCCAACTGTGTTATTCAGCCAGAGCTTGGAAGAGCAGCTTTTCCAGCTGCTGGCTTAGTTTCTTTCCCCAGGCAGACTGAGACACAACACACTGCACAGGGAGAAAGGAAACAAGGACCTCTCACAGGGGATTGGTGAGGTAAAGGGAAGAGGAGGAGGAGTTTCAGTGTCTTCCTCCTGGTTTCCCTCCCACGACATCATCCAGGCCACCCTGATCAGTCCTGGGGGGCAACAGCAAGTGTGAGATAAAAGTATTCCTGAATTACTTTGCGTGTTGATGGTAATGATGCAAGTTTAGATGCATTGGAGGTGGGTGGGGAATCCACAAAGAGAGAAAACCAGCATATCAAGTAGTACATGGATGCAGTTTCCTGAGAGCTAGTTTTCTATGTACAGGGAGAGATTTCTTTTAAAAAATGGGAGGGGGGATTCCATCGTACAGTTCCCCACATTTCAACTAAAGTTCTGCAGTTCCAGCACTGATCTATCACATGCTGCGCTGCTGGGGTAGACTACAAGGCCAGTGTTTTTGGAAGACAGGCAGAGGGGTGCAAAAAGATGCATCCTGAGAAGAGTGGGTTCTGCGAAGAGCAGGATTTCCTTCAGAACCTACCGGATGCTTCTGTCAGGGCCTCTGTTGCAGTGGTGGGTGTAGTTGAACTGGTGGGAAAGATGCAAGACTACCCTTTTTCTCTCATTCAGTCTCTCCTCCTGCATCTCTGCCTTCTCCTGGCTGGCAGGGAAGAGACTGATAGCTTGCAGAGAGCTCATTAAAGAACGAGGAGGGCCTGCAGGTTTGTAAAGGATAATCTAGGCCTCATCCCACCTGTACAAGGAAAGGAGCATTGAAACTTGCAGCGGGAAGGTTGAATTCCATTTCAGAGATTCCTGGCAGCTGCGGTCCAGTAGTGTCTGGGCCCAAAGGCCAAAGGACCAGGGCTAAAATTGGAGCTGATTTTATTTTAGCTAAGCTCTCTTAATGCTGGCAAACAAGCCTTCAGAATTAGTTCCTGAGAATGGATGGAGTGGACTGTGCCAGCGCCAAGACACCACCAAATTCAGTGATGGTGATTCTCCCACATCTGAAAGTCTGCTCTCCTGTACTAGGAGAAGAGCACAGCGCATTGGCAAGCCGTGAGTCACAGCTGCAGGAGGCACCAGATGCCTTCTCCCTGCACCTCAATTTCAAAGATTCAGGAAGCAGGCGGTGTGAAGAACCTCTCCCGAAAAGCCGGCAAGGGCAAACAGCACAGGACAAATGGTCCAGTCCGTGGGTATCAGATAGCATGTTCCCAGCTATGCCAGTTTTTATTTTTACTATTTCATCCAAACGTTCCATCTTAAAAACTGCATCATGTATTGAGTGTCCACATGGCAAGAAAATGACTTTTGACCCTCCCCAAATAAAATGCAGCTCTCATTCCGTGTTTCACTTCATTTCTCCATTGTGGTTGTATTGCTGCGAATCTAGTTGAGATAGAAAGTCAAAAAGAGCAGAGGGGGAAAATACAGATGCAAGTTTATGCCTAAACTTACTACATCTTTACAAGCCTGGTAAAATGGAATTGGAAAATTTGTCCCAAAATAGGAGAAATAAATAAACCAGGGACTGGACACCCTGGATAGCTGTTCCTAAGACACAATAAAAAGGATGAGACAGAAGAGGTGAACTGTAAACACAATGAGTAACAACCCGAAAGCCAGAGGGAAAAGACTAAGGAGCAGTTTATGTCTCACCTTTAGACGGTTTGCTCAGCTTGGGCACTGCTGAGCAACAAACTGTTTTGCAGGCTGAGAATAGTCGGTCTGGCAGAGCACTGATAGCGTGCTGGAATGGGTCCTCAGAAATCCAGACTCTGCATCAAAGAAAACCCAATTTTGCTGCTCAGAAGAACCCCACAGAAATTATGGGGGCCAGCAAATGTTTATCTAGCATCGCTCAGTCTAAGTACGGTTGGTAGAACCAGCTTGGTAAAACATTGGGTGAGAAAAAAGAGGGACTTGGGAGATACGGAATGAAAGAAATGTTGTAAGCCGCCCCGAGGCTTCGGCGAATGGGGCGGCATAAAAATGTTTTAATAAATAAATAAATAAAAAGAAAGGTACGGCAAAATGTCGAGGACACAGGTGCCTTTGGAAGGTTCATGGCTTACTTTCAAAAGATTTCAGATATACCTTTTCTCTTTATCCATGTTGACCAGGGACTTGCTTTTTATATGAAAAAAAGTTTGAGAAAGCAAACCCCCCCCGAATTCTTTCTAGATGGTCCTTCTGTTTGTTTAGCTTGGTTTATGAAGGCCAGCGTTAAGCCAGGAAAGAGCTGGAAGAATTCAAGATCTGTTAATGTTCTTATGTGTTTTAATTGATTTTTAACAGGATATTTCTATTTGCTTTTCACCTCCTCTGAGCCTTTGGGATGGAGCAGGCTATAAATTTAAATACATAAAAAGTCTATTATCTCTCTTGCTCTCTGACACCCTGAGTTATCCTTGGATTCTAACAGTTGTTAAGAGGGAAAAAATAAACCCCTTTGGAAGTGTTCTTAGAAGGCACCTCCCTGCATTATTTTTCTGATTCCAGTTGGGCCATTTAGAATTTTGTCCAGGCCTTCAGATTCAGGCCCCAGGATGGAGTGACCACATATCTGAAAGACTTCCTGGACATATGGAACTAGAAGGGTAGGGGGAAAGTGAGAAAAGACTTACATGATGGCACAAGAATTTTCTGTGTGCAGGGGTGTTTGTTTAAACTGGGCAAGTGTTCAAGTTTTTGATGGTTCACCTGCCCTGTGCCATGGGACAGCCCAGCAACAGGTCTGTCTTGTTGGGTCTCTGACTGTGTAGGCAATCAGGCAATCAGTAAAGGAGAAAGCCTAAATTTTGGAAGTTAGAGGAAGTGTACCAGCAGACAACCACCTTCATCCAGACAGATGAGGGCAGCTGTGTGGCTTACAACCCCCATCAGCCACAGCCAGCATAGCCAGTTGCTCAGGCGTGATCCAGACTGACATTCTCAAACAGCAATCATGGATTCTAGCAGGAAGTAGATGGAAACATTTCATACACACACCCTATAATATTGGACCTAAGGGATGTCCAGTAAAATTGGCCAGCAGTATATTCAGGGCAGAGATGCAGAATTAATGGAATGGCATTAGACTACAGCATTAGATTACAACTCCCATACTCCCTAGCCAGCATGGGACTGTGCGAATTGCAGTTCAATACATTTGGAGATGCCAAGCTGAGGAAGGAGGAAACAGAAGCAGAGTCAGGACCGCTGGATCTTGATTCCTGGGAGAGTGGAGAAAATCAGCCACATGCAACAGTTGTTCACTGAATACTTGAAGGCGCCCTGGGTTAAAACGCAATTCAGCCACAAACTAGTTCAGCATTTCTGCTTCAAACAAACAATACAGGTACGCAATACCTGCCTACCTTGCAGGGTTGTTGTAAGGATTACTAAAATATTATACATAACATGCTCTGAGTCATAGGGATAGTATAACTTCCAAAATGCTGTTCTAAGGCAGGAACCTAGCAATATATACTCTGAGATGTTAAGGACTAGTAACCTGAAGTTTATTTGGCAAGCAAGATCAGACAGAGTGAAGGAGCGGCAAGGCAAGGTTGCAATAGCTGCATAAACTGCATAGGGAGGCTTTTGGCTGTTGAGCAGTAAATAAATTAAATGAAATAAATAAAACCTGCCTTATTTCTGTAAAACAACATTGCATGTTTACTTCCTGCACCTGCCAGATCTAGAGCATTTACACAGATCTCTGGAAAGCTGAAGCTTCTTGTAGGAGTGTGGTCTTACACAGAGGTCAATAAACTCTTCCTCCCACCCCCTGCTGCCCTTCTACAAAGCACTGAAACTTTGAAAACAATCAAGGGGCACATTTAACAGCCTGATACATTTGTTAGTGCTTTGAATAATACAGTATTCCTAGCAGTAGCTGTTATAATATTAATGCATCCATTAACCAGCTGAACTGCTAAAGGCATGCGCTTCCCCACCATGGCATTACCTTTTTCATCCACACAGCATAACTTTATTTACTGCAGTGCCTTAGATTAATTAGCGTATATTAATTAATGTCAGCTCAGGCAGGGGAAACAAATGTGAGGAGGTTCTGTTGTTTATTGGGTGATGGGCTGGAGCATATCTGCTAAACCCTAGTTTTTGGGAATGGGAAGCTTCTCTAAGGATTTTGGCCCATTGTCCAGGTGAAGGGGACACTGTAGATTTGGTGTATCATAAACATCAGCCCTGCAGGCCCAAGAATCTTTCTGGGTTAGGCAGTCATGAGCCAGTAGCTCTAAAGGCAATGGGGCCAGCGGAATTTGGTCTGTCCCAGTTTATTGTTATCCTTTTATTATGCTCAGCTTCAGACATCAAAACCAAACCAAAACCACAAATATAAACAGAGGAATGCAGTGTAATGCTCATGGTGCAGTTTGTTTACATGAAATTGGAGTGAATACCTGTGTGTGTGTGTGTGTGTGTGTGTGTGTGTGTGTGTGTGTGTGTGTGTAGTGTGCATATACCACCCTTCTTAGGGATGTTGATGCAAAGGCAGCCCAGATACCCACAAATTTATCATTTGTAAGTTGTGCCCAAAGACCACCCATTCCAAAAGCAAAGGCAGAATTTGGCCTGCTCCAGGTGCAGGGCAGTTCCACTGAGTGGAGGGATGTCCACGCTGGGCCATATAAGCAAACCAGCAAGATCCGGGATGCTGCTGCTGCTGAACATCCATTATAGGGCCACAAACTGCCCTGGGCCACTGATTTTCCACGTGACACAGCACCGCTAAGCCAGACTCAGCTCCCTGCTAAGTGTATGTGGGTGTTCGCATGGAAGGCATCTTTGTCGCATGCCACAAACAGCTCAGCATCTAAAACTGCACTGTGGATCGACCCGATTAGCAATCCCCATTTACAAGTGGAAGTGAGCATTACTCCATCAGCGGCATTAAGCCAGGGCGTGAATAGTTGGGATCAGAGACAAGATCTCCACCTGAGGGGGAAGCAGGAATGCAGGAGAGGAAACCCACATGAAATGCAGCAGGCAGGCAAGCAAGAGGAAAGGAAGAGAATCCGGAAGCCTTGAATGATGGAGGAGCTAAAGAGGCAAGCTCTTTAGAGCAGGTTAGCAAAGGGCCAGGCCTGGTACGGCGCTATTTAAGGAGACCTTGTGGAAAGAATTGAAGAACTGCCCAGGAATGCAGCAGTGCTGAAATCTGGAGTGGAGGATAACTCCCTCTTTTCCTTCTGTTCTCTATAGATCAGAATGTGTCACATGCGAAGAACAGGGCACAGCAGAGAGAGTGAGTTCAGAACAAATTGGCTGAGACAGCTTATGTGAGTGAGTCCCATTCCTATTGTGGTGGAGAAGAGGAAGGGGCAAGTCACCCATGGTGCCAAGGAGATCACAAAAGATAAAATGGAAGCTGCTTTTGGTTTCAAGAGTTCCATAAGCAAGAGGTGTGCTCTAGAAATAAAATGACTGGGGGGGGGGGGGGGGTTCAGAGATGTACTGCTAAGCAAGCGCCTCTAACTCAAATTTACTCTAAAATGTTCAGTTAAAATTCTCATCCATTAGTATTTTTGTCCGCATCCCTGTGAGGGATGCTACTGGGTTTTGAGATGAGGGGAGCAGAGTGGTGACAGGACAGGAAAGAACAGAAATTGACTGAACCATATTTAGCATGGCTTGGTCATTCATTCATTCATTCATTCATTCATTCATTCATTCATATCCCACCTTTTTGCCCCTCAAAGAACTCAAATTTTGACATTACTCAACAGTCTGGGGTGCAGTGCTCAACATGTTTGAATTCTGAGTTTGCATTCTGAATCTGCCTGAAAATTTCAATCCAGTTCCGATAGTTATTTATTATGGATAAATCTTGAAACTACGGTGCTACTTCATCTGTGTCCAGTCCCCATTTTCCAAAGCAGAGGTAAATTTATCTTTGGGGAACTGCTCCCTGTCCTAGCTACATCAAGAACTTCAGGTAAACATTCCTACCAGGGAAATGTCCATAAAGTTCCCCATGGGAACAAATTCTAAACTGCAGTAAGTGAAAATCCAGAACCCCTATCAGCATCTGTTGTGCTGCTTTAATTCGGGCAGCTTAAAAATGGTCTGCAGTTAACTCGGATCAACCACACAAGCAGATGAGAGAGTGCAAGAGTGATCCAGGACAAAAGAGGATCCTTCCCTCTCCGGATCCAGCCTCCAACACCCAACAGAAACGGCATGCCTTTGCTTTTTAAACCGAAGAAATGGCCTCCACTGCAGACGCAGCACTGGGTTTTGCTTAGAAGGGTCTTGTTATTTCAGCAGCCCGCTGTCCTCTACGATCTTATCAGAGCCCTGCTGAGACCTGCTGGCCAAGTCGTGCTGAGGAGAAGCAGCCCTGCTTCTTCAAACACCATGTGCTCCTGAACAACCCTTGCCTTGCTCTTGTCCACGTGCTCGATGAGGATTAGCCCCCTGGCGGGAGTAGAAGGGCTGGCGGGCCAGACGAGCAGAGACGAGAATGTGTACTTAAGTAAGCAAGCCACTCTGGACAGACTTCGGTGCTTCCCAAGTTGGGCACTTGGCTTACAAGACAGAGTAGCAGTGAGTTCCATAGGCTAGGAGCATGTTTTAGGAAGAGCTAAAATACTTTTGAAAAAATGGTTTAAAGGAAGTATTAAGCAGATTTTGGGGGTTCCTCCAATTTTCTGATGAAGGGCACACTTTGGCTGTTATCTTAAGCAGATTTTGGAGGACAAAATCAGAGAAGCAGATCACTTAACAGTGACTATCAGGTATAACGGCAGTGTGGTTTGTCTGTGCTCAGAGGCGGTGTAGCTCTAAGCAACACCAGATGTTGAGGGCAAAGCCTGGAGGATGGCTGACCTCTGCCCAGGGGAGATCGGCCAAAGGTGAACCTTGGACTGGTTTAGGAAGGCCTGCTCTGTGCTCTTCCATGCTCTAGGGGCCTACTGACAAAATTTTCGCTATCCCATAGCCTGCCATTCCATGGCCACGGCCTGCAAGCCATCACCACGGCCTTCAGCCGTCATCATCATCATCGGCTGCCAGTTCACCTTGGTTTACTTATGGCCAAGTGCCTCCCCCCCCTTCGCCCAAAGAACTCTGGCTTGCCTACGAGGTTCTTCCCCGCTCAGTGTTATCCTCGCCGCAGCTCTGTGAGGTCGAGAGACACGTAAAAAAACACCCCTCTGAGGTAGGCTGCCAGCACCCGCAAATTTAGCAACTAACTGATGGACACATGAGAATCCATGCTTAGGGTTTTAAACATGAAGGATCTTTCCCAGAGCTTCCTCCCACTCTTTAAAGACCATGTTGGTACATGTGCCAAGTGGTCCTGTGCATAGGAAAGACCAAATTTATTCAAGAACCAAGCTAAGGGATATTCAGAAAAGATCCACTGCTTTTTTAAATAGAATGAAACATTGAATTGGCTAAGTGAAACTGGAGGTGTGTAGGAAAGACCCCCTGCCCTTCCACAGCCCCCCGTGCCCTCTAACCACCTGTATGTTCCTCTCTAATTGCAAACTGATAGATACTGCTTTCGCACTTAAAGCAGGTGTGGCTCTGTATGGAAGGTTGTGGGTGTGTCTCTGTGCATTATGTCAAAAGCACATGGGCAAGTGTGTGTGTTAATTCTGAACGTGCCGTTAACTCTGCAGTTTTGTTCCAGATCACTGTGCGTTTGTGTTACTGCCATGTGTGAACGCTGCCCCGTATATGGATGTTACATATTAATGGCAGCTATGTGAACGGAGTATAGGGGGCTCCATGGATCTTACTCTGATTCCCGCGCTTCTCCGAGCTCCTGATATTTTTCCAATGCTATATTTATAGGCATTATCTATATGGTTTGTTATATATATTTATGGGCATCACTTAACTTCCTAGGAAACAATGTAGGGAACTAACTCATCCGTTTGTCCTGTGAGCTGTTTTGAAGGTGTCGCCTTACTTGATTCTTGTACGTCAATTGGTAGCTGCTTGTGAAAACTGGAATGCGCTAAGTTGAATGCGATGTGAATTAGTGCAAAAAGTAAGTTCTGACTGTAATTTTAGATAGATGGGAGCCCCATTCACACATGCAGCTCCGTCACCTGGCCTTCCAGCCATTAAGCGCAGAACATTCATAGGTTGTCCTGCACATGTATGTTCACCGCAAGAGATACCCTGGATGGGTGAATGAGGCATCGCAAATCCAAGACGGAAAGTTCACATGTCACCTCAGAACAACACATAACAAGCAGCAGCCAGAATGTGTGACTGACTCTATTCATGGTGTTGTGTTTGAGGTAAGATGAGTGTTTTGGCCTTGGTACTATGGCTGTGATGGCCCCATTCACACATGCAGGTCATCAGGACAATCCTTAGGGTTCTGACGAAGGGCACATGAACGTGCAAACCGGCTCCACTGGAAAGTGTTCAGGGAATCACGTGAGGTAACACTTGCAATGCTGTTTCCATGAGGCGCATTCACATGTGCTATCCATCACCGGCTCTGCACACTTCAGGTAAGGAACCTGTACGTGTGAAATTGTCCTTCAGCTATGCTCCTTGCACGCTACTTATCACCACTTTTTAACTGGTGTGTGGAATTCTTTGGATGCTCTTCAAGGTGCCATAGAAATGCCAAACACTGTTGTCATATGCATGCATGCATGCATGCGCCACTGTTCATCCGGGTTATCAGCATTCTGTGTGTGGGTTGTGCACACAGGTAGCATTGTCAGCAAAGGCGGATGATAAGTCACCAGCCAGAGAAAACCTGGATGAGTTCAGGAACAAAGTCCAGTCCAATATGATACGATTCCTGGTTTTTTAACCCTTTGCTGGCATACCCCTCCTTCCCTCTTTCTCAGTCTTGCTAGAATTTCTCTCCCCATGCCACCACACACCCACCCACCCACACACACACACACCACAGTGCAAATCTCCTTCCTTCCTGTCTCCCTGTTGCTGCCAGAAGCGCCCCTGACAAATTGGGTGTGCGATTGGGAGCCCAGAGTTCAATTAGCAAACACACTGAGCGAGCCACCGGCGTAAGTGACCTTACAAGTTTAATTAACGTCCCATCATTATGAGAGATTGAGATCAAACCGCCGTCACTTTGATAAATTAACAAATTATCATTCCCGAGTCCCCTTGCCCCCCCATCCTGTGCGCATGTTCGGATCCACTCCGGTTGGCCGGACTTCGGGCTATGCTGTGCCCGCCGCAGGCTGCTGCTTTTCCGCTCTCCACACCCTCTGCAGCCATATCTACTCTTATTTGTCTATCCCCCTTCATTTTGGGAAGGAAGGACTGCATGGGCATAGAGCTGCATCCCGGATCGATGCTTATTGTGTTGTCGTCTAAACACTGATTCTGCATACATTGACCTGGAAGTAAGATCCATCGAATTTAATGGGGTAAAACCCAGTCAGTTGATTTAGGATGTGTGTTTTGAGGTGGGAGGCTGTTGAATGGGGTAGGGGGGAGGCTAAAGTCTCCAAAATGTTGACTTGGAATACCTCAATAGACTCCAAGGAGGCAGGTAACCAGGTAAAGACTCTGGCTGCAATCCAATTGCAAGTTCTTCTGCGCGCCCCCCAGGAATGAACAGGGCAGTAGCTACAAGAGAGCACTTCTTATCTTATGCTTGACAATTGTGAGGACAACTCTCCAATTCCTAAATGCAAAAGTCAAAAGCCCCCTTAAGGGCTGCAAAGGATCCCAGCATCGACTACCAGCAAAGCCCACCCTGTGCAACAGAGTGGAGACCTTCCCCCTAAATGGAGGGGGGGGGGTGGACAGGATTGATCGTAATTGGACTGCAGTTCGCACCAGTCTGGTTCCTAAATGCAGGAAGTGGAAGCTAAAGGACCCGCTTAACATTGAGATTTGCTTCTCAGTGGAAAGAACCGGCTATCAGTGACACCTTTTCTATGCAAGGTGCACCTTAAATCTGGTGCACCCCGATTTCCCCTTAAATCAGGACGTTTAGGATACGACTGGATTTTACTGGAGGGAAACTCCCATAGTAGAGGATCATGGCAGCTGCAGTCCAACAACATCTGGAGGATCCACACTCCTCGTGCCTGTTCTAAATCCAGATGTTTGGGGAAATGCTGCGCTTGCTCCGTAGGCAGGAGCAAGGACTCTGCACAGGCTCAGAGGCTGCCCTCATTTGCTGCCCCCTCTTCTTCCTCTGCTCCTCGTTCCCATGCTGCGAACAGTTCGCAGCCTGGCCCCGGGGAAATGTGGCTCTGAGGGACGCGGGGCACTCGGGAGGGAGCGGAAAGTTGCGGGAACTGTCTCAGCGCACGACTGGCCCGCCTTTTCAATGCAGCGTGAGCAAAAGATACCGGCAAACAGGTCTCTGGGGACAACCGCACATGCAGGCGCGCTTCGAGGGCTGGCCCTGACGCGGCTCCTCTGCCAGAGGTTTGGGGCGACTGATACAGGTCCGAGGTTTTGAAATAAGCCATGGAGGGGTTTCTTAGGGGCGCAACGAGCTGGCAGGTGTGTGTCTGGAGTGAGCTCTCCCTCCAACTCTGCAGGACATGGGGGTAGGAGGGGGTGGTCCTTTGTGTAGCGAATTTTCCAGCCCGGAACTGCTCAGGAATGCAGTGAGCAATGAGTGAGTGCGGGTGGCAGGCAGGCATGCGGAGCGGGCGATTCTCTGGCCCTTCTTTATTCAAGGCTGATGGCAGGCGGCGGAACGTGCGAAGACGCTCCCCCGGAGGCCTCGGACCTGACCCCAGAGTTACTCTCCGGGTGGGGCTCGCCAGGGCTCCCCCGCTCGCCCGGGCCCGGGTGCCATCCCTGGCGCTCCGCGCTGCAGAATGGCCGGCCTCCTTTGCTTCCCTGGCGCCCTCCCCTCCGCGCTGCATTTCATATTTGTTTTGCAACCGACGCTTCAGCCCCTTTCCCTCCCTCGCCCCCACCCCATTGCAGCTTCAGGCTAATCCACCCCCTCCTTTCCCAAAGCTCCCTCCCCGACATCCGCCTGCCGCCTCGCCCTTTCCCTCTGGGATCAGGAAGAGCGCAAACAGCCCCGCAACCGCTTGGATGCTAATGCAGGCGGAGAGCACGTACGCCGAGCGCAACTGCACGGCGGAAAAAGAGAGTTCTCGAAGAGGAATCGTGCGGGGCGACGCGGGCAGCGAGTGGAGCTCGTTCAGAGAGACCGTGGCACCCCATCCCCCTCTCGAAAAAAATTGGGGGCTCAAGAGTGAACAGAGTCAGGTCGCATAAGGATAGGAAGAGCCGCCGAGGAGCTCTTGGCGGTGGCTTTTCTCGCCTGTAGCGCACCGTCTTTCGCTCGGAGCTGGGTGGAGAGTCGCTTTGAAGTGACTCCAGTCTCCCTTCTCCACTTCCCGGCCCCCTTTTTGCGTCCTTACCATAATCCGGCGCGTATTAGAGTGGCCTAATTGCAAATCGATGCGGTTCGCAGCCCGCCGGGTGTTTGCAAAGTGGTTGTGGATGTTAATACCCATTCGCCCCCCACACAGGCGCGCACACGCCTCCCCAAGTTGGCAGCCCGGGCGCTCTCAGATCTGCCACAGCAGGACGCAAGCCCAGAGGCCCAGGGCCGGCTGACCGAGCGACGTGCCTGCGCTGCGCGTCTCCCCAGCCCTCTCTCTCCGCTGCCTTCCTGGCTCAGGTCCGGGAGAAACGCCTCCCGGAAGAGAAGCGCTTTCTCGTGCGTCTTGGAGACGCTCGCTGGGCGATCCGCGCTTCCCCAGGAAGGGTTTCTTGGCCTCCTCCAGAGGAGGAACTCCAGAGGGAGGGGAGAGAAGCGAGGAGCTTGAGGGCTGGGCCTGCCACCCCTTCTCAGCTGGGAAGAGGCTTTCCCGTTCGGCCTCCATGGGGCCCCGTGGACCCACCACACCAAGAGGAACTCTTAGGCGCCAGTCATGAAAACACGCGCTAGAGTCAGTCCAGCGATCTGAGCGATCCCTGCAAGCTAACAAATAAATGAGGAAGAGGTTGGGAAATAACGCTGTGAAGGGGATGAGGATTTCAGAAGACAAGTGTTTCCCGGGTGGCCCTGCCCACAAACAAAGAACTGCGTTAGACGTGCTCGAAGGATGTTCACGCCTGGACGCGGCAGGCGCCAGTCCCTTCCAAACTGACTGCAGATTTGATTATGCAAAGCGATTCCTGTAAGGTACTTGGAAGGTGAGGTCTGTGATGGCCTCTTCATACGTTCAGCTTGCGAATACTCTGATGTGTGAACCGGGCAGTCTGAGCAGTAGCAGCAGGTCGAAGCCACCAGCCCTCCCGCCCCGACATCACCGCGAACCCCACCTTTTCCAACAGGGAGGCGGTTCGCACGTCCACGGTCTGCCGTCTAGATACGGGAGGTCGAGGGAAGCGCCTGCACGTGTGAACCGTCAGCCCTCAGATAACCGCTTACCTGAGGGAGTGACAGAACCTGCCCTCCACCCCCCCCCACCCGTCCGGATGTTCCTGGGGGACCTCCCCACCCGGCAAGTCCTGCTCTTGTCCACCTCCCCCTGTGCGACCCACTCTGGTCAGCTGCGCCCCGCTTTCCCTTTTAAGAAAGTGTCGTGGGCCCGCGCCTCCCCGCGCCCCTCTCTGGCCCGGTGCTACTTGGTAGGCAGAGCGCCTGGCGCTGCAGCAGAGCCCGCCCGCTCGCCCCCTGAGGATTCGTCGCTCTGCGGCCGGCCGCGTTTTCCCCTCGCTGACTAAAGGGCGTCTCGGTTGGTTTTTATATATTTCTTGTCATGGCGAAGAGTAACCCTCCGTGTCAGGCTATTCCTGCGCCCGAGAGTGGCGGGTGCGCTTCTGCGCAGGCAGGAGGGATGGAGAGCCGGGCAGAGAGCGGGGATGTGATGGGCCCCTTCCTCGTGCGTGGGGGAAGGAAGGAAGGAAGGGGTGGCACAGTGAGGGAAGATTTGGTGGGTGGACAGGAAAGTGAAGGAAGACAAAGCTGCCCATTGCGAAAAGAAAAGAAAGCGGAATGGCTAAACAAGCTCCTTTGCTAGACAAGTGATGCAAAGACTGGAGACACGTCGACGAATTGTCGATTCCATCAGATGCAAAGCTTAATTGCCAGGTTTTTGTTGTTTGTTTGTGTCAAAGCTGGCTGAGAACCTCTGCGATGACCTGGCACCCATCTTTTCTAATCCCAGATCTGTGTAGACTTCTTGTCATTGCTAATGGTGCAGGAAGTGCACTCTGTATGTTCCTAGAGGTACTTTCTTTATTATTATTTCTGAGACTATCAGGCTGAACCCTTATAACAACTTTGGTGGCTAAATTGTGGGGGGCTCCTGGTGGAATTAATGCCAGGATGCTTTGGGAGATGGGTGCGTGTGGTTGTAGGGAGAGGGTATATGGGACTGAGACACCACAAAGCAAAATGGATTATTGGAAAGCAGGGAAAGAAAAGGATGTGAGACAGGAAACAGAGTTCATTTGTGAATGAATGAATGAATGAATAAGTGAATACATACTCAGATTGGCAGAAGATGCACTGCTGATATTGTAATAATTTACACGGGTGCAGAAATACTTTCATTCCAAGGGCCACATTTAATTTTAAGGAAGTTCCAACTGCTACTGAATTAGCAGAAAAGCTGGGAAAGTGTCAGTGCCTGGTCGGGGAAGAGGGCATGGCCTTCTGAGGATACCCCGAGGGCCACAATTCTCCTGTCCCAGGCCTGAGGTTCTGCACCCCAACTTATGTTTCTGTAGTGCTCAGAGAATCTCATAAACATGACCCTCAGTTCTTCTGTACGCTGATCTCCTCACATCCCCGGAAAGGGTGGGGCCTCATGGAGACCATCCAAAGTGGCTTACCTTAGGGCCATCCTGCAGTGAAGCCTGGAGCTCCAACGTTGGGCGTGGACCAATGCATTCAACCCAGGCGTTAGTTCAAACTTGAAAGCAGCTATCCATGGCGCGGAACTACAGTTCCAAGCTAGGTGCAGAGCCATGGATAGCTCTTTACCCAGTCGGATACACCGACATTGCAGCCCAGCCCTCCACAGCCCCTCGGTAGGTCCATACATCGGACCACAGCCTTAAGAGTAGGGCTGAGACTGAGGGCATGCCATGGGGCATGCAGGGGAAAGAGGCATGGAGCAGAGCAGGAAGCCACACGTGTTTGCGGCGCTTCCTCTTCCCAGGTGGCAGGAATGCTCTCTAGCACCCTCTAGGCTTTCAAAATGGCTGTGTCTTTCCAGGTGCAATCCTAGTTAAGAGACAGAAAGAAGAGGATCACATCTCCCAGCACGCCCCCACCAGCAAAGGCCATTTCTTTCTGTCTAACCTGTTTAAACTCGCATAGATTTGCACCCTGAAGAGTAGGCTCTAGAAAGGAGTTACTCGTTTGGGCAAGACCAAGAGGGCTTCCCCAGGGTCCACACCTCGCTGTCTCCTCTGCGTCTCTTTCCTATCCAGGTAGCAGGTCCAAACTTTCTTTTAGACAAGAGAGCTTTCTTAGTTCAGCGACAATGCTGGGGAGAACAGCGAGGGAGGGGACAGGAGCAATTTCATCTCCCTGGATCCAGAGTGTATATATTTATTTATGATATTCTGGTGCCCCGGGAGATGCTCATTAAGGGGGAGATTTCAAAGGGAACCAAGCAGCCCGGAAGGGTTTTCCTTGGTGCCTGTCTCTCCATAGCAGGGGAGGAGGGAGGGAAGTGAGGCAGGGGGTGGGTGTTGAAATTTATCAGCATTTTAACTGCTAGTGGTTTCCCTGGGTTCTTTTTTCCTTAAACAAACAAACAATAAATAAAAAATCAGCCACTCAGGAGCAATTTTCACTTTTCTCCACTTTCTGTACTTTCACTCCTGCGCTTTTCATTACACACAGCCAGGCACACTTCCTGCCTTCTTTACTTGGGTAGTAACCCAATCCCTCCTTTCTGCTCAATATATTTTATTTTAAATTCCCTCATTTCTTTGTCACCTTCCCGTGCCAGTGAATACCGGTGGATTGCAGTGGAGGCTGGGGGTGGTTTCATTGGAGCAGCGTGTCCACCCCAGGTCTCAACTTCGAAGCAGCTGTTCGCGGTCCCGAAACCTGTTCCGCCCGAGATTCAGGGCCATGGATCGCTCTCTCAAAGTTCCCTCTGACAATGGAGCTAGTAGCTACTCCTGTTTGATCTGCTTCGTTTCCCACATTGTCCATCAATTCTTTCCCCTTTTTTCCTGTGAGAAATCACTTTTATTCAGGACTGCTTTTCCTTGTTCCATATTCTTTCCTTCCTGTCTGTAATTATTGGGGATTAAGGTAGTCATTCTACCAGATGAATTTCCTTTCTCTTCATTTATTTTTTTTTCAGCAGGTTTTCAGAAGATTTGCCCCCTTTCCAAGAATGATTCCGAATTAAATAGCACATGGAAAAGAAGGAAGGAAGTTAGTTAAATGATGTTAAACAAGGAAGATGTACTAGTGGGTGCAAATAAGTGGTGATATTTGAGTAGAACCTACTAGATTTTATTTCAGTTTATTAACCTAGAAGCCATGCTTGACTGGGAGAAAGCTCTGTTGAATATAATAGAGATATGCATAAGATTGCTCTGTCAAAGATGTTAAGAAGAGATATTGCACTTTAAAAAATTAAAATGCATCAGATAGGGGCATTTGTAGAAAAGATCCTGTGAAAATGTAAGTCGTTTGAAAATTAGTGTTGCATTTTAGTACAGAGAAAGTTAAGGAGCAGAGCAGTGCAATTCTTTGGGATTCAAGAGACTCCTCCCCTCTTCTTTGGTGACACAGTTTTATTTATATTTACAATTATTACGAATATTTTAATTCTATCCAAATTACCCCATTCTAATGCACAAAGGGATCAGGATTGTTGCAAACATCTGGATATCAAAACTTCTCAAAACCATTATTCAAAGACAACTCCACCTCTGTCTTACCCTCGAAGACGGAGTGACATCTTTTTGTCCTCTCCTTTTGACTCTCCCTCGCTCGGTCTTTATTTTAGAAAGATCACAGAAAATATGATTTTTTTTAGAAAAAAGAAAAATCAATTTTAATTTCAGTTTAGAAGATTGTGTTAACAAGGGAGCTAGATGGGGCCATATCACTTAAGTTGTCTCTGCTATTCATCTGGGGTACTTTTCTTTTTCTCCATTGTTCAGATTTTCCAGAAAACCTCTCTCCCCCCCTCAAAGTCTTTCTTTTCTTGAGCTACTCACAAAGGCATTCCATTTCTGAAACAAATGCTTCATTATCGTGGGATATTTAGGAAGGGCAAATCAGCCCAAAAGCGCATTTCAAGTATTTGTCTTTGAACACCCACATCAAATTCAGAAGCAGCTGCCCCCCATGGCATGAAATGCAGGAGGGGGGTTGCTAAGACTGTTTCTTGACTCCTGTAGAGTTTTGCTTCTGCAGAAGAAGAGAGAATGGGTACTCCTCGGAAGCTCCTTGTGTGTAAAGCTGCAATCCTATGCAGCACATGGGCTTCCTTGAGAGCAAGCAGCACTAAGCAAAAGGAGTGCAGCCTTACACTTCGCGTCTTTGACGCAAGATCCACTAAGGTTCAATTCAGCTAAACACGTGCGGGACCTGGTTGCCAGAGCCAGCTCGCCGCTTCTTGCCGCCATTTGGGGGCCTTTTCGGAATATCTCTGCATGTTGCCCACATGATACTGCCAGCTATCTTATTTATTTTCAGTGCGTCTCTACTGCTTCATCTAATGCCCTTTCTAAGTGGTAAGCTAGAGTTCTGTCGAGGGCCTTGGTTGACATGCATCGTTTTGTTCCCTCTGTGCTATCCTCTGTCTCTCATTCTCTCCAGCTGCCTAATTTTAGGGTGACCTGGGCGTAAGCGCCCACCCTGCGGTCTTTTATTAGGACTTCTCCTTCTTAGTATGCACGCAGCAGTCAGTGCTTAGGGCTGTTCTTCTCTCCTGGGACACTGAGAACGACTGACTTTGGCCGGACCGCTAAGATGTCAGGCTGCCCCTTCTGGTTCAGGTTCTGGCCACCTCTGGGCAGTGGACCCACCTCAGAGGCAGGGATCTCTGCTAGGACAGGAGAAGCACGAAGCATTTGGGATTTAACTCCCAGAAGCCGCCGCCAGGGTGGTCAAGAACGGTGGGAGCTGAAGTCCAAAACAGCCGGAGGTTGACGCGCTGCCCGTCTTTGCGTACAGCAAGGGTGTGCGGCACACTCGGAGCCAAGGGGTGATGCCACAGGTCCTTCTCGCTCCAGCAGGTTGTCCCCCTCCACCGAGAGGAACTCTCCAAGCTTCTGCTCGGGAGGGTTTCCCAGCTCCACCGGGAGGTCACAGGGGTGGTACTGGAGATACCAGGGGTGGAACCCGCAACCGTTTGTGTGCAAATCACGTGCTCTCCCACTGCTCCGCTACTACATCTGCCATGCTGGTCGTAACAGAAGCAGCGCACAGCTGACTCAAGAAAGCGAGCTGAGTCACACACCACCGCCAGAGGCACCCTTCTGAAATCTCTCTGCATCTTGCGCAGCAGTCCTTACTCTCCTCTCTCCGAAATCCAGATTCTGAGCTCTCTCGCTGGGCAGGAGCGTCCTCCCCCTGCGCAGTGGGCTTCTCCCCTGCAGCACGCCTGCTCCTTCGCTGGCTCTTCCATTCCTCAGTGCCCCGTGCCATCGCCCTCTCTCCCCGCCACCCCTTCGCTCACTCGCCAACAAGACGGGGAAGCGTGCCTGAGTGAACGCTTGCAGAATGAAGCGCTTCGTGTCCTTAGGAGAGGCGGCTGCCGCGCTGGGGTTGTTCTTGCTGGGCTGCCGCCCGCATACGGTGTGTTCCTAATTGCTGCTGGAACATCTAATGCTTTCCCAGAAAAGTCTCCTACTGAACTCAGTAAGCCTTATTCTTTTAAAAAAAGAAAATGAATGCTCCTCAGACCTGAAGAGTGTGAGAGAGGGAAACAGGGAGGGAGGCAGGCTTAGATGTTAAGTTCTTCAGAAGTTCCCCTTCAGCATCGGTGAACTTGCGCATGAGAACTCAGAAGAGCAGCCCTGTCGGATCAGACCGAAGGGTCTGTCTAGTCCAGCGCTCTGTCCTCACCCTGGAAACCTCGCAAAAACACGGTATGAACGCAATCCGTGCTCCCGCGCCACTGCTGTCGAGAGGGGCGCAGTGCCCTGATCCTGGAGGCCGCGCGCAGCTCTCACGACCGTCGGTTCCTTGTCCCTGAGGATGAGTCCCAAGCCGCGCTGCTCGCCCTGCTGCCAGCTGTGCGTTCCCAGGGCCTCTTCCTCCGGCTGCAATATTTCCACCGTCAGAATTATACATATGTCCAATTTGCTCTCTCGTTGTAGCATTAAAGAATGCAGGAGAAGATCAAAGGCAGCAGGATCCAACCAGCCTTTAAGCGAGTTTTACCTTAATGTCATTGTTGGCCACCTCGAGTTTCCATTGGGAAAGGAAGGCAGTATATGAACTGGACAAATGAATGGATGAAGAAATGGCTTATGGCACGTAAACCATAAAAGAATAGGTGAAAATTATTATGGATGCACACATATTGCCACACTTGGATTTACAAAATTATATAAATCATGTACAATTATTGAGTAGTTTTACTAATAAGGTACATTTGTAGACAAAACCCAGTCAAAATGTAAGTTGTTGAAAAGCCCATAAATTTTAAAACGTGGGAGTATAAATAATAGTTAACAGATGAAATCAACAATACTTTCACAATATGTCATTGTGGGTGAAAACTACCCACTATAATTTGTCTCTTGATAGATAATTAATATGCTCTTGAATTTATTGTATGTAGTGAGCATGTTTGCTGGTGAACTATAACAGATCTATAGGCATGATAGAAATTCATTGCTATATCAAATAGCACCATTGATGTAAAGAATGGTTTACAAATTAACATAAATGCAAGCAAAATATAGGCTGCCTGCCCTGGCAAACTTTCAAGGCACATGTCGAATCTTGCAAACTGCAGAGTTACAATACCATTAAAGACTGTATTTAAGCATTCACGTAAGTGGAAGTAACGCACTTCCAAATGCAGAAGGATTTTTATTTTGGGTTAGTTACCCTTAGGATTACATTCTCTACACTGCTAGAGATTGAAGTTACTCTGCACCACTCCGCTACCCCCTAATTAATAAGTTATCATCAGAATTGCAATTTCTTTCCTGCCTTTGAGGTGTTTGTTCTGGATGGGCATTGTTCAAAGGAACGTGTGAGTTATGTCGAATTTAGACTTGGCAATAGATGTTTGTCATGTAAAGTATGGCGGGGGGGGGGGGCGCAGCGGGGGGCTAAGGTGTGAGAAATACAACCAAGAGCTCTGATATTCTGGGTAGAAAAATAAACACTTGAACCAACGATTTGTTTGTTGCTTGAAGAACTTCGACACGCATTAAAAATAATTACATGAGGCAGCACAAGGTGGGAGGAGGGGAGAAGCCCCAGGAGATGGTTAAAAAAATAATTATTAATTACTGGACTTAATAAATTGCTAGCTCACTTCGCTGGCATGTTGTTGGATGCGGACCGTAGGAACGTGGGCAGTATAATAAATTGTAGCCTTCGCAGTCGATCATCTTCAGGTGTATCTCCACGTATAGATCACATTTTCTAAGATGCTCCTGTCTTCCTTCACAGTTGATCCTATCCAGACATATCTGCCTATCTTTCCATCTATTTCCACATATGGCTCATTCTTTCCAATCCTCTCCCTTCCTTCCTTCCTTCCTTCCTTCCTTCCTTCCTTCCTTCCTTCCTTCCTTCCAAGCTGTGATCCAGTGGGACATCGGCCCCAAACCCAAGAGGGTCGTCCAAGCATATTGGCGCTTCTGCCCCTTGTGTCTGTCCAGCCCCCCGCGCGCCCCCCCCCCGCGTCCGCCACCAATACTCCTGCCATTTAGGGACCCACGACCAGTGGCTTCCCTTCCCTCGCCTTCCTCCTGAAACTCGGGTGTTCTGCCGTTGTTAAACTTGCAGCCTGCATGTTTAAATATTTGTCCGCTATTTAAAGTCCGCTCCCCAGCCTCCCTCGCCCCTCCGCCTCCCTCGCCTCGCCTCCCTTCTCTGTCTTGTTAGAAGCAGGTATTTGAGTTTTGATCTGAGATTTCAGATCAAAGAGGCTTCGCTGGCTATTAGTTTCATGCCTCCGCATTGATCCCCCATTGATCGGGCGGAGTTTGCCCTAACATGTGTAGCGGGGCTGCTTCGAACAGGCCTTGCGGATTGCGGGGGGAGCTTCCAGCGCTGGCTCCTTTCGCCGGAGGTTATGGAACAATGAGGGAAGAAGGAAAAAACCTTTTCATCCTCCAAACGCCGCCGCTAGATATCCAAATCGATAATTAATGACAATGAATAATTTACCGTATCGATTCCCCAAAAAGGGAGGGGGCGGGAAAGGTTGGCAAACATACCCTTTAAGATTTTTTTTAAAGAGAAGCTGTGCAAACAGTACCCCCCCCTTTCCCAAATTCAGGGGAAAAGTCCCCGAGTTTTGCATCGGGAAGTTAGACGAGAGCCGCATTTCAAATCAGGCGAATCGCGGCTTCTCTGCCCCCTCCAGCCGCTCAGGCGGGAGCGCAGGCTCGGGTGTGCGTGTGTGCGTGCGTGTCGCGGCTCTTGCACAAGCGTCCTTCCCGTGTGCTTTGCCAAGAATCTGTAGGGGAGGAAGGAGAGAGAGAGGAAGAGGGAGAGAGAGTGGCTTGCAAGCTTTTGTAGGTGAATTAATCAACAGAGGCTTTAGTTGATTAATCGGAAAAGACCAATTGCAATCGGTGAGCCTACAAGTTAAGGGGACGCCAGTTCAGTTTTGTGGCACCCAGTCCTGGAGTCATAGCAAATGAGGCAGTCAAAATGAAAGGGTTCTTCTTACCTTTAATGGGAGGTTTGAGTTATGCAGCAGTTCTTGTCCCTACGTTTCCATCAAGAGACCCATATTGGGCCATTGGTAACACGCAAATGTATTTTAGGTGTAACTGGTTAAAAAGCAGGTGGGTCAGTAAAAATATTTAATCGTCGACATAATTCACACATGGGCAAGCTCTCCCTCTCCCTCTCTTATATATCTGTTCAAGTCTGTGCTGTAGAAAGTGGGTTTACAGATGGGGTTAAAGGGCCCTGATATAGGCTGCTGCTGCTGCAGCATTAGCTGAATGAGTCAGTGCCCCAGGATACCTCGATGCAATTCTTGTCAGTTGCACGACTGGAGAAGGAGATGCAGGTGTGATTCTCTAGTTTCTTCACTTCTTCAGCTTACTGTACTACGGGCAATGCTAGAAAATGAATCCGACTCAATTCAGTAGGACTTTCCAGTAAACAGTTTTAGAATAGAACTGGAAATGACGTTGAACTGAAGAAGAGCATATTCGTTATAGCTATGTACAGATAAGTGCAGAAAAAAGAAAAGAGAACTCTCTCCCCATACAGAAAAAATGGCACCCGGACAGGAAAAAAATAGAATATGTTGACGTCTTGCTTTTAGAGGTTTTTTAAAAAGCCAGCTCCCCCCCGCCCTGCCCCCCCCCCCAAAAAGGAAGAAAACGAAACAAGAAACAAAGGCCAATTTCTTGGTGATATCTCCTAAGGAGGGCATGGGGAAATTTGTCAGAACTGAGCCAAAGAACTGAGAGGGGGGAAAAAGAAAGAGGAAAGAGCAGGCAATATGTCTGCATTCCCTCCTTTCAGATTTGGGGTTCTGGGGTGCTGTTATGCCCCCTCCTCGCTTTCGGAATATGCAGAGATGAGAGAGCGCGAGAAAGGAGGGAGAGGGAGGAAGGGAGGGGTGCGTATGCGGAGAGGGAGGGGGAGGGAGGGAAGGAGGGGGAAAGCAAAGAAGGGAAAATTCCCTCGGCTACTTGTTATAACATTTCTCCAGGAGGTTGGAGGGAAGTTGAAAGCCTCGGTAACCGAAATCAAAACTAACAAGGAAATGATCTGCGCTTCTCATCTGGGCCCCGGCTCCTGGGGGCCTGCGGGGGGAATCTGCTCGCTTCCTCTTTGATTTGTAAAAAATGCATTACCTCCCAAATCAAACGGAAAATTACTGTAACCAAGGAGGAGAGGCCGGGAGCTGGCGGGGCTCGGGCTGAGGAGAGCGAGGAGTGCGTGGCGGGGGGGGGGGGGGGGGGGGGTGCCTTGGTGGCATCCTAGAGGACAGGGGCAGACTTGGGGATCCCGGGAGAGAAAGACGGGGTGCTCTCACGGAGAATGGGAAGAAGGGGTGCGGGAGGCCCCGCGTTGTGTGGGGGGGCGAGGGGGCTTGGAAAGGGCCGCGCCTTGGACGGAGCTGTCCGTGGCGCTGGAGAGAGCGAGCCGCGGCGGGGTCCAGGCGGGGTCCGGGGTCCCTCGCGGCTTTCCCAAGCACCCATCGATGCGCCCTCGGTATCTTGTTCAACCAGACGGTTCGTTTTTCATTTTAAACTGGCTCAGTCCCAAATCTCCCGACCAAATACACCTGATGGTGGGTCGTCTTCCCACCATGGCGCCCCCCCTTTCTCCCTCCCTCCTTTCTTCCCCCTCCTCCCTTTCTGCCCCCTTTCTCACTTTCGGGCTAATTATATTCCTTGTGTCGCCTTTTCCCATCCGCCCCCCTCCCCCGCCGCTCTTTAGACAGTCTCGCTAAATTTCTGGATCCTTTCCTATTTCATGCAGACCGTATCTCTGCGTGTCTGTGGCAAGTGTCACGCTCTCCGTGTTTATAAAGAAAGGGGCACACACGGAGACCATAAATGGGGAGACAGGCACGTGTGCACAGAGGTCTCCTGGATGAATCCGCTGTTAGTTCGCGGAGGAAGGCCAGACGCGCCCAGCTCCCACCTAGTCTAGAGAGGAGAAGCGCACAGTAGTCTTTCCGCAGAGCGCCGGCTGGAGCGCATCGCGCCCCGTTCAGCCCGGCAGCCTGAATCAAAGTTTTGCCGCTTTAGCAAATATGACTTCCATGTTTGCCCTCTCTCTGCGAGGGACCTTCCATTCAGGTCCTCCTGAGTCCACAGTCACGGGGGTTTGAATGGCTGCTCTCAGCTTCTCTTCTTCCACACGACCACCACCACCCGCCTTTAATTCATGGGTGCGCAGAGGGCGGTGAAGGAGGTCTCAGCGTCGGAGAAAGGCCCGCAACCTTGTGGGCACCCGTGCAATTTCCAGCATGTATCGCGAGGCAAGAACGGCATGTCTGCCTTCTCGTGGAGCCGTGGGAGGGAGGGGGGAGGGGGGGTGAGCACACTGGACGTGGCAGGAGTGGAGTGAGTGGGTTTCACTGGGTGAGACCAGGGGAGCACCCTCCCCCCCCACCCGTCTCTCCTCGGTTTAATTTCCCTGTTCGTGGCGGGTTTCTCTGTCGCCCTTCCTCCGTCTGATGCTGCCGGTGATGGAACCGGAGAGCCGAGGAAGTACTTCTAAGCAAACACCCCCCCCCCCCAATGAAGACAAACAAACCCGCGCCGGGGCCCCCGGGCCGGGTAACCCTTTAAGCTGCCTTCTCTTATGCGGCCCGGACTTGGCGAGAGGTGCCTGGAGCTTGGATTGCGCCCCCGCCCAATCCCATCGCCATCACCGCAGCCTCCTCGACCTCCCCTCCTTTCTAGCGAGTCTCGCAGCCGGCTGGGGAAGGGGCGCGGTGGGGAGGGGGGAGAAAAGAGAGCGAGCGAGCCACGGAAGGAAGGAGTCGAGAAACAGTAGAGAAAGTGCAGCGTGTGAACAGAGAGGAGGAGGAGGAGAGAACCTGACACGGGATAAGGGGCGGGTGTGGAAGCGTTCAGGGGAGAAGACGAGAAGAGGAGGGGACCTGAAAGAGGAGCTCTCTATCCCACAAGAGGGACCAGGGAGGCGAAGGAAAGAACGTGGGAAAGCGGCCTGGAAGGGGGATGAGGGAAAGGCGCGTCAGGACACCGTGCAAGGGAAGCCTGTGGGGAAAGGGACCGTGAGAAGGACCCGGGCAGGATTAAAAGGGGGCAAGAAAGAAGCAGGCAAGGGAGGCGAAAGCAAGAACGAGCGGCTGGCGGAGAGGAAGGAGGCTGGGAAGTTAGAGAAGGGACCGAACAGGAAGAAGCGGGGAGGGGAGGAAAGAGGGGGTGCGAAAGGCATCGAGGAGGAAAGCCAAAGAGATGGAAAAGGACGGAGAGACGGGAGGAGCGTGAGAAAGGCAGGAAGGAAGGAAGGAAAAGACAGACAGGCAGACAGGCACGCACGTTCCCGCTCCCTCTTTTGTGTCCGGGAGGCGAATCCATAAGTGATGCGGCTCCCCGGCCCGCGTGTCACTCGCCAGGCGCCGAGCGCAGTCGCCCATGGCACCGGCTCCGCCGCGGTAATTATCTGACAGCCCGGCCAGCCGCGCTCTCGGCCCGGGGCTGGCTGGAGGGGAAGGGGAGGGGGCGAGGAAGGAGGCGCGCTCCAGCCAGCAAGCGGAAGGGCTGAGAGAGGAGGGGGCTTCTGGATGGCTCCCAAACCAGGGAGGGAGTTGCCCCCGCTCTGGGCGCCAAGATAATTCCCCGGAATGAAAACGTGGTGGGAAGAGGTAAGAAGGAGCTTGACGCTGTGCTGGGGCGCTAACGGGGGTGGGGTCCGTGCGGAGAAGGGGAAGCGGCAAGAGCGGTGGACGACGAAGGGTTAATGCAACTTAATAGGGTAAACTGAGCATGCGCTCCGTGCAGGGGGGTAGAGGAAATATTTGAGGGGGTGCAAACACCCGTGCTCTGTTATTTGGTTCCCTTATTTCCCTCTTCGCCTGCTTGTAAGTTGTAAGCTCCTGGGGGCCGAGACCTACTCTTCCTCATTTCCTCCTTATTTAAAGTCTTTGCTCGTGGCGCTGGAAAAATTATAGCGATCGTGTCGTTAAAAGGAACAAGGGTGCGGCGGGGGGGGGGGACACTCATAGGGTCCGGGGGGGGGGAGGGGGGGAGTCTGAAGGTCTTAGTGTGCTTGGAGCAACTCAGAGTTGCGTGAGGCTGATGGAGGCCTGACTCCCCCCACCCGCTTTTTGTGAAAGCAGCTGACCGGGAGTGTTTGTTCGTGGGGGTCTACATTTTGAAGTCTGTGCATGAATTTTTGGGGGGGCTGAAACGGGGGGAGACTGGGGCTGATCAGTGTAGGAAGGGAGCAGGGACTGTCCCCAGTTTGGGAAGAAGGTGGCTGTGGGGGGGGGGCGTCTTTGGCATGCCCCCTCCTTTCGTGGGTTGATGAATTTTCAGGGTAAACATGCTTGAATAAGCGACCCCCACCGCTGGGGGTACCTTGGAGCGGGGGCATCGGCCACCACCCGTAAGCCCCGCTGGAACGGTGCTCCTTCATCCCCAGAACTGCTTTCCCGTTTCTGTCTGGCTCTGACTTGCGAGGAGGGTTGGAGAAACGGGACCTGGCTGTTTGGAAGGCAGCAGTACAATCCCCCCAGCCCTTTACAGGGACGCGCGTTCAGGGGTTGTCAAAGTGAAGTTGGGCAACTAGACCGGGGTCCGTGTTATGAAAAGAGACTGCGCTATATCGCTCAAAATAGCAGCCAAAACTTTAGTCTCCCTCTCCCTCTCCCTCCCTCCCTCCCTCACACACACACACGGCCACAGAGAAGCATGTGTGCACAACATCGCACTCACGTAAATGTGCACGCACACATCCGAACGCATGCAAGGAATGCGTGCACACAAGCCTCAGAACACCGGATCCCTTAAAGAGTACAGGCGACCGCATTTGGGCGCACGGACACCTGCAGTCCCAGCTGCTGCGAGAGCGAATCCCCCGGACTGACGCTCCCTGAGGCTTCCCTGGGGGTCCGTCTCACTCGGCCCTGTGGGTCTCCAAACCCTTTTACACAATCCAGGGGAGCAGAACCAGGATCTCAGCGAGGGGCGCAGCGCCAATCCCGGATGCGGCTGCACGCAGTGAGCCCGGCGCTTGCTCGCACACACGGCTTCGCCGCGCGCTCACACTGCGCACTTTGTCAGGGGCACGCGTAAAAACGCAACGGGCGAGCCCGGCTTATTTCCCGGAAGGGGCGTTCTGTGTCTATCCCATTCCAAGTATTCCAGAATACTTGAGGTGTGCGGAGAAGGAGGCAAACTTCCAGCAGCGGAGGGCCAGCGGGAAGGGGAAAGGGAAGTGCTTCGCCGGGGCGGCGGCGCCGCGCTCTCCCCACCCGCCGGGCGCGCAGGCTGCTCCGCGCGCTTCCGAGCCGCGGGAGACGGCGGCGGAGACACGAGCGCAGGCCGCGCCGGGCCGGAGTGGAAGACCGGGCGGGCGCGCTTTCCCCCTCGGATCTGGCCCCTGAAGGGAGCCTCCGCGTGGGAAGGGGGCGCTGGAACTGCGGGGGATCCCGCTTGCGTCTGAAGCTCCGGGGACAGCCTGCCTTAACTTTCTGCTTCTCTTTTTCTCCCCTCTTTATTTACACCTTCCCTCCCGCTTGCAAACTCGTTCCTTCTCATGCGCGCGCTCTCTGCGGTCATCCGGCTGCCGCGCACAACCCCTCCTCTCCCTCTCCCCCCCCCCCCGCCCCCCCAACCCCGCGCTCCTTCCTCCCACGACCCCCCGCGCCCCGTTTCTCTGCAGGTCTAACCTTCCCTCGCCATGGACTGTAATTGCGTCTCGGACTTGCTGCTCACCTCTTCGCTTCCAGCTCTCTGGACTCCAGGTAACGTTGCCTGCGTTTTGCCCGAGACCTCCCCGCCGGTCCATCCGGGCTTTACTTCTCGCCCCATCGCACAACGGAGGCCCGCGGGGCTGGTGGCGGGGAAGTGGGCGACCCACGCTTCTCCTCTCTTGAAACTCGGAGAGAGAGTCGGCGAGGCTTGAGCTTTCGCGCTTACAAATCAAGGAGGAGCAGAGTTACCCGGAAACGGAGGTACCTCGTCCCTGGAGCCTCCTGGAAGAGTCCCGTCCCGTCCCGTCCCGTCCCGTCCCTCCCTCCTGCGGTTTCTGGAGCCCTGGGTCCCTTTCCTAATACTCCTTAAATACAAAAGAAAGTGCTCAAACGGCCTGGAAGTCGCTGGCAGGTCCCGCTTAGGTCCTTTCTTACGTCCTATCCCTACCTTCCTGCAAGGAGTTCAGGGCAGAAGGGGCTGGTGATGAACATCAGCTTTGCACGCAGAAGGTCCCGGGTTGGATTCCTGGCAGAAGCCGGCCTGAAACACTGGGGAGCAGCTGCCAGTCAGTGTCAGCATCACTGGGCTACATGGACTAAGCATCTCTCTCTCTCTCTCAAAGACAGCTACCAATAGCTGTAAGTGGTCCCCCCCCCCGTTTTATCCACATAACAACCCTATGAGGTAGGTCAGGCGGGGGTACGGTAGTTGGCCCATAGTTACCCAGGGAAGTTCATGGCTTGGTGAGCTCTTGAGTGCAGCCTCAGTCAGACACAGAACAGGCCTCCCGCAACCTGGCACCATCCAGCTGTTGGACTCCAACTCCCATCTTCCCCAGCCAGCATGGCCAGCAGTTTCCCCAACCCAGCACCCTCTGTATGTGTTCGACTGCAACTCACGCTGATCAGAGCCACTGTGACTCATGCATGTGTTGGCTGAGGGGTGATGGAAATTGTAATCCAATACATCTGGAAGAGGTACAGTGCTAAGAGGGGGAACAGAAGGAAGAAGCCTTTCTCTTTCTCTGTCACAAACACACACCATATTCCAGAGCAAATGTGAACAGATTTCAAGGTGACTTTACCCTCATCCAGTTCTGTACCATACCAATCAGAAGTTTCAGCCTGAAATTAAAACCCACCTTCTACCCAGATTCCTTAGAATCCAAATGGGTGAAACTTTTCCATGGCTGTTCAGTGGTGAAGGGACTCTGTTCATTCTCTGAAGCCACAAGTTCCTTTCTGCTTTATTACTTTGACTAGTCCAGTGCTGAGCATCAAAAGCAGGTTGTTGGACCTGGAGGCCAGTGGCTCAGAGAAAGCCCTGGGGCACGAGAATCCACTGGTGGATTCTTCAGCATGCGTCCCTTTTGAAAGAAAGAAAGGTTATAATTGCACAATTCACATCTGTTTCAATGCAGGAGAACTTCCTGGAGGTGATTGCACCCCCTTTTAGTTAGTGGAAGTGAAATGTCCATTTAGACTTTGCTCCAGGCCTTTGAACATCTGGGGTCAACCACATTTCTTCCCTTCCAGCAGGCCTCTGCTTGTAATAACCACACAGATGTCACTTGCCCTTCCTTTGGCCTCCTGACCCATTGCTGGCCACTTTTAATGGCAAGGTTTAAGTCTTGCAACTTGTAGACGACAGAGGGTTTCTGAGCATGCACAAACTGCTTCACTCACCCACTCAGCTCCCCCAAACTCCTATGCAGGGAGAAGGACTTCCAGATAGAAAAACTTTGGCCTTTCAGGTGAGTGTGAAACTCACTATTCTGATAGTGAGTTTTACCATCACTGTCATTACTGTAGAGGTGAAATGAGTATCGACAGATATTTGACATCTGTCAAACTGCAGGTGCCGATAATGACGTTTGGCATGCAAAATTCCATTTGGAACATTCAGATTAGAAAACTTGAGATAAAAGGACGACTATACTTATATCCTGCCTTTTTCTTGCAAGGGTTTACATAACTTGATTTGCCTCTCCATTTTTATCCTCACAACCGTCCTGCCAGGTGAGAGCCACTGCATGGCCCAGAGTTTCCAACAGATCTTCTGCATCTAGCCTAGCACCCAAAACTCTACACCACGTGGACTTTCTTGGCCGTCTCAAGTTATGAGTGCTTCAGGCTAGCTGGCATCTCTTGGATGTCTGGCTACTGACTGGTGTCAGATAAAAAATCACATAACCTCTCCATTGTCAAAAGAAAGTGCATTGCTTGACAACTATCAAATGCTAACCCCACTGCAGGTTTATATATTTTAAAAGTCAAAGGTTGAAACCAGCAGTAGGATGCAAAACTATGCATGGTTATTTATGTGTTTATATTTCTATCCCACCTTTTTTCCTGTCAAAGAACTCAAGGCAGCTCTCCAAAGCTTCCTCTTCATTTCAATTTTACCTTTACAACAACCCTGTGAGGTAGGTGAGACTGAAAGTCAGTGACTGGCCGGAAGTCACCAATTATTGCACAGGCCTTTTCTGTCTAAACATGCTTAGAGTATGGGATTTAAAGTAGTCATATGCCAGTTTGAAGCGGTGCTGACAGGTGCTTGACTGGGAATCAGATCTATTCCCCATTCTGCCATGAAGCCCATCAGTTCTGGCTTTTAGGCTAACCGACCTCCCAGGGTTGTTGTGAGGATAAAAGCAAGAAGAGGAGGACTGTGAAAACTGCCTTCATTCCTTGCAAGAGAAAAGAAGCAGGATATAAATGTCATATATTAATAACTATAATTTCATAGGGTCTCCTCTAAGGCTGGATCCAGTCCTCTGTGAGTATGTGTTTATCCTGCATATGTGTGCCTCATTTTTTAATGAATTCCAAACAGTCTACGACAATTAATAATACAATGCCAACAGCAATGTTAAATTTTAAAAAGCTTGCAGTCCCAAAGAGTAAAAAGCAAGCGGCAGGGGGGAAAATCCTCTTCCCTGCCTTTTGGAGCAGCAGAAAAAAAAGAAATATAACCAAGAACAGGGCAAGCACCTCCCTAAACAGCCACATCTTAAGTAGGCACAGAAAAGAAAGAGGTGAGCAATTCTTCTCCGTATTCCCATGTACCCTGTTTGTGTTGGAGTGAGGAATCCAAGGCAGAAGCCCTGCTGTCAGCTGGGGTACCCCGAAAGAAATCAACCTGTCCTTCAGCGCCCATCTCCTGAGTTGATTGCATGCCAGCTACCCAATACCATCAAATTTCACATCCTAAGATACTTATTTGTTTAAAAATCTATATGCCGTTCTTCATTTCTCAATTCAAATAGTATGGATCGAATATCCAGCAGCTCTGGGGCAAATATCTGAATTGTCAGAGAATGTCTGTTAAATATAAAACATCCAGATTCACCACAGTGAATTTTACAAGCTGATTCATTGTGGCTCTGAAGTGGGGAAGATCCGATGGAGGCGAGAGCAGAACCCAGAGCAGAGCCATCTGGACACTGGGGTTGCCCTCTCCCAGTCCGCCATAAACAAACAGACCTTCTCAGACCTGCTGGTTTCACACAGCTAATAACTACAGCCTCCCCCTCTCTGCAGCAAAATCTCCCCCAAGGGGGTAGACAGCTCTGGAGTTCGTAGCTCCAAGCTGAAGGCTGCGGGGCAAGCGTCACAATCAAAGGAGCTCTTTTTAACCGCAGGCCACTCTTTTCCATGCTGGGCCTCAGAGGACAGGAGGCTTGCATGTTTCATTAGCCAGCTGACTGCACTGCTTTCCCCCCACACACTTAGGCTGAAATCACGGCAGGACAGGCAAACAAGCAGCCCGGTTCTGGAGACGAGGAGGCAGAAACGAGCCCGTCTGTGCAGTTTTTGCATGTGTGGGTCATGCTTTCGCCAAGGCGTTCAGGGCAATGCATGTGCGTTCTCTGCTGTCCCTGTTTTAACTTCTGGACCGTCCTCAGTCGCACACCGATGCCTGCCTCGTGGCCATCCAGTCGGTTTCCCAGCTGGAGCAGGGTTCTGAACCCGAGTTTCCACTCTCAGCTCAATGCATTTGTTAATCCCAGCACCAAGCTGATCACCTTTGCAGAATAGGAATGGCCACCACAGTCACACAACCGTCGCCACCACTTCAAAGCTCCAGGCACTCTAGCTCCAAATGCACACGTGTTTTGCTTCTTGCCTTGATGCAAAGGTGGGTTCCTTTAAAAAGGAGTTTAAGTTGGGCCCCATACAGGCTTCTGCATGCGCAAATTTGGTCTTTTTGCAATCAGTGTGGATCCAAGCACTTCTGGTTAATTAGGGAAGAATTTCCTAAGAGATCTCCAGACAGAGAAGATGTGACTGATGGGGCAGAGATGGCCTGAGGATAGCTTCCTGGAAGGACAACCTCTGAGATGATCAAAGCACTGGAGCAGCTCAGCCAGGAGGAAAGGCCAGAGTGCCTAGGGCTGCTTAGTCCAGAATGGGGTGGGACTCTCCAGGTCTTTTAGCCCACAGCCCCTGTAAGACCTACTCGGCTTAGCCAACACTAAGGCGAAATGCCCAGAGAGCCACAAGCCGGCTGTCAGTGAGTAAGCAGGACTTGAGTGCGGCGCAGAACATTATGTCTGGCGACTTTCCCATGACGCTGGCGCTTGTCCTGCTGCCCTGGTGACCAGCTTGTGAAACTCTCAGGGGCGTGTGGTTCCCTACTGTGGGAAACTGGGCAGTGGCTTAAGGCAACAGGTCCCTTCTTAAGATCTTGCTTCTCTTTCCACAAATAATGCAGTTGGATTTACCTGCCCACTTTCCCTCTGGAACAGAGGTTTCCAAACCTTTTGCCTGCCATTCCTCTTTCTGTTGAAGGAATGGAGTGGATCGCCAGGGATGCTCTTGCCTTGCACGCTGCCTGCCCGTGAAGCTGCTATGTCCATTAGATCGTCCTATGGCACCCTGTGAACAAAAAAGGACACTGATTTACATGAAACTTGTCTAGGTGGCTTCACAGGCACAGGTGAAAAGTTACCAAGAATGACAATTCCAGAAGAACTCTAGTGTGTCTCATTGCAGTGCGGCTGCAAAGCTCTTGAGCACAGGCCTGGCCATTCGGTCCGCTGCCCAGGAGCAAACCTGGTGGTGGAAACAGTTCCCAAAGTACAATCCTGGATGCGCTTAGACAGGAAGAAGTTGTTGGCTGGGGAACACGGGGACTTGCATGACTTCCTCTCATCCAAACATCCGCAGTTTTGTGTCTTTATGATTCTTGATTGTTAAAGGTCTGAAGAGTCCTTTAAACAGGGCTGCTCCCTGGCAGCCCTCCAAGTAGAAGGCGGCCTTCTGTAAAAGAGGCTGTCACAGCATCTGGTCTCCGAATGTCCCTGGAAGTGTCTGAAAAGTCACACTGGATTATTATCATAGCCACGTAAAATGGATCCCGAGAAATTTCCAGACAATTCAACAGTAGCAGTGGCCCTTCCTGGTTTGTCTTGCTTGATCTCACTGGAGCCGAGCCTAGCCTGGGACCCAAATCCACTCCTGGGGTTCCCCTGTGCTTCCTCCTCCCTGGTCCTCTCCCTTTCCCCAGATGCCTGGACATTTAGTGGCTTCCCAGCTTTGGGGCAATTTTTCCATCACTCTCTAAGGGCAGAACCAGCTGGTAGGAAGATGCGCTGTAAGCTGAAACAGGCTGGTACTTTTGGCTCACCCCTTTTGCTCTGGCCCTCCACCTGCCATGAGAGGGGCTATAAAACAGGCTGGAAGAGGTCCCCCAGCCCTGCCTGAAACCCACCACGCAGTGGGTCATGCTCTGCTGTGTCCATCCCGTTCCTACAGGGTTGGTAGTTCAGAGAAAAGAAGGATATGCAGCAGGACTGAAGCCGGCGAGCGGGACCACAGGTGGATGCCTGTGCAGGCCTTCCACGTCGCCCGTGGACATTGCATTATTGTCCTGCCATTTTAGGGGGCTTTCATTCACAGGCATGCCGTCAGGTGGGATGACACAACAACCAATGGGCAAAAGGATGCTACTTGCAGGATCCTCAAGCCTTCAGGTAGCCCGAGAGAGAGAAGGAACATGAGTCAACTCCAGTGCGATCAATGCAGGGGCTGGGAGGCCTCGAGGGTTCCGGGCATTGCAACCTGCATCTTGGGCCTCCGAAGGGAGCAGAGACTCTCACTTTGAGAATCGTGGCATGTGAGTGATGCATAGAGAGGCCACTGGGAGAGTGAATGTAATTTACTGCAAGGATGCCAAAGGTGCTCTGTGTAACTGAAAATCAAGGCATTGATCAGCACTTCATTAGGCTTGTTAATGATAGATTCATAGATAGAGGCACAGATCTGAGGAGCCCGACTTGACCTCTCCTGCGTAGAGGAGGCCAGAATACCTCCCTCAGCACCTCCTGCCTGAAGGTCCATCCCCCCCGAGCTGCAAAGCAAGCTCAGCTTTTAGCCGTGATTAATTAGTCGGGGTGGAGGTGATGGAGTTGGCTGTCCCGGTTCCTTGGAGATGCCCCTTTTCCAACACTGAGCCGGATTGTTATTAAAGCTGACTGGAGAATTAAATTCTGAAGGTGGACATAAATACCAGGAGCAAACCGTCTCAACTTCAGGAAAGAGACCTCAAAGGTCCTAGGCACCATTTTCTAGGTCGTGGAAGAAGAAAGTCATCAGTAGAGGTTTTGCTGTGAGCTCAAACTTTGTGTGTATGTATGAACATAAGTAGGAAAGGAGAGAATTAGAATTTATAGAAGCATTTTAAAACCCCCGACAACCCAAATGTTCCAAACTCAGTCATCTACCAGTCCAACAAGATTGTGCAGCTATTCCATCTTTTCCTTCTTGAAGGATTTATTTCCTTCATGGAAACAAAAATGATGGAAGAAATGGCAGACAATGAGTGGAGTCCCGTGAAATTCCAGCAGTGAGGCAGTATATATGCAGAACAAATTCCATATCTGGAAGCATTCGTACTCTGGCAATAGCTCTGCTTTATAAAATAGCAAATCTTCTAACTAGTGACAGGTGTGTTTCTAACTTTCTGTTTCCTCACAGAGAATCTTCTTCATATTCCGAACCGTATGCATGGAAACATACATTCTTTCAAGATTCATTTTAAATCTCAGCTACTGGTAGCCACCTTTTAAAGCCATACAAAACAACATGGACCAAAGACCTTCCACCTTCCGCTGCTGTTTAAACGGACATGAGAAGTCCTAGCAGAAACTTGGAAGTGGTCAATAGTTTGCCACCGTATCACTAGTTCAAATTGTTGTGTCCAAAAGAGGTAGCTGTTCTCCATCTGTTGGTGTTTACTCAGCAATAAATACATGTTTGCAGGATCATAACACTCTGAAAAACGGGCCAAGTCTCCAGCATAATCTACCACAAGGCTTGGTTCACCAAGGGCTCTAATCCAGCTTCCCCAAATGCAAATATTTGTGAAAACTGCAGTTGGCAAACATGTCTTAATGGAGGTCTATTCCCTCCAGTCTTTTGCGCAGGAGAGGAGATGACACTCCATGCTTGCTTTGGAAGTATCCTCCAAAAATAACACATGTGCGCAGATTTAACTGACCAAGCCTGGATTAAGGCTCAATCCAGTGCGATTGTGAGCAGAAGAAAGGCCTATAGCCCTCAGCAGTTTGGGTGCATGTGCACCAATTTGCATTCATGTAAAGATGAATGGGACTGTAAAGATGCAGTAAAGTTCTGGTTGAAAAAGTCCTTGTTCCTTCAGTGAGTGAATGGCAGAATAAAAGGCACCTGACAGTCTGTGAAACGTGGACAGGATGGATTCAGCGAACACTCTCATCCCTGGTGATCCACAACCCCTGCTGCCTCCAGCTGCTGCGACCAGTGGGCCTGTGGCTGGGGGAGCTTCAGTCCAATGCATATGGAAGGCACCAGCTTGCAGAATGTTGAGGTGCCAGTTCTCTGGGAACAGCCATTATTGTCCAGCCTGCCAAAAGCATTGGCTCCCTTCCAGACCACTGGCTACTCATTTACTCTCTCCTCCCTCTCTCCGTGGCAGGCTTTGCTTTCCCAGACTGGGCCTACAAGCCTGAGTCCAGTCCTGGCTCGCGGCAAATCCAGCTGTGGCATTTTATCCTGGAGCTGCTGCAGAAGGAAGAATACCAGAACGTCATCGCCTGGCAAGGAGACTACGGGGAGTTTGTCATCAAGGATCCGGACGAGGTGGCCCGGCTGTGGGGCATCCGTAAATGCAAGCCTCACATGAACTACGACAAGCTGAGCAGAGCCCTGAGGTGAGGCTTCGGGTGGGACGAGGGAGAAGGCTGCAGGATCCCCAGCCATGAGCGCTTGCCCGTTTCGGCACCGGGGCTGCTGGACAGCTCCCCAGGCTCAGCCGGCTGCCCCACACTCCTTGTGAAACCCACCTAGGTCTCCGGGCATGGGCCCAGCCTGGTTATTGCTTTATTCTCTCATATTCCATGAGAGACAGTCTGGCACAGTGGTTAGTCTCTTGGACTGAGACTCACTGAATGCCTTTGGCCAATCACAGACGCTCAGCCCCGTCTCCTTCAGAGGGTTGTCAGAAAGACAAAATCGAGAGCGGCACCAGCTTGCGTGGCCTCCTTGTATGGCAACTTGGGCCCCTCAGAGGAAAGGCAAGATATAAATGCAGTAATAATCATAACTGACAATTCACGGCTACTGCTGACATTCAGAAACAAAATAAGCCATCCATATATTCAAGAGGTTGACGCTGATTAATTATCTAACTTAAGACTCAGTCCTGCTGGCTGAGAAATGCTGGAACATATAGGATTTTTTCAATGCATAGGACTGCCCCCTAAGTAACTGGCTAGTGGATGCACAGGGGTGAGCCCTCCTTGCTTCCTGCTGCTTTGACGATTCTAAGGGAAGGAGACCATTTCAAGCACAGTGACTTAAGATTTAATCAACCAGCTTAGTTGCATGGGAAATTGCAAGAGTTATCCATTTTTTCAGTCTCACCACGCATCCGGTTGAACCCCTTTGTAAAGCAATTATAGCATTTGTGTTGCATACATTTGGGGAGTATAAGGAACATCCATAACTTGTCTCCCAATATCACCTTGCCTTGATCTTTGGACTGCCTATATGGGGGGCGGGGGTGCTTTGCTACAGCATTATCCACGGAAGAATTATAGAAGGGTTAGATCAAGATTTTAGCAGGCGGGCCGAAGTGCTGCCCCGTAGCCTCCTGGAAATGCCAGCCAGAGAATGAAGTGACTGGGACAGAATGGGGTGGGCGGTTCTGTGGGAGGAAGGCAGATGCCCCCTAATTAGGCAGCGAAAGAATCCGTGGATGGAGCCCTTTCCCCCCACCAACCAGTGCCTATGACACTGGGGTAAAATGAACCTGCCGAGGGATGTGCGTGTGAACACGTGTGTGAGCAAACGCCAGGTTACTGGGATGCATTTCCACTTAATGGGCTTTAATTAAACCCCTGGGTTAATCAAAAATTTCCCTATACCCTTACCTGATTATGGGTAAAATGGGAATTGTAATCTATGATCGAGTCTGTTGGAACAGATCCGAGACATGGTTGTTATACTAGTTTAGCAATTCACACCCTCTCCTATTTTCCCCAGTCCTGTATGGCGCAGTCCATGCAGATGCTTGCATCTAGTGCAGATTTAGCGCTATAGCTTCGTCCTGGCCAGGGGCAGAGAGACCAGGCAGGTCAGCTGGAAAGTCCTTCAGTCGCGACCCAGAGGCAAGCCACCGTCTCTCAGCCTGCTGGCTCTAATATGGGCTTTGTCATACTGCAGGCTTACCTTTCAGAGCTGGTTGTACGGATGACGGGCATAACATCGCTTCAGCGTTTTGCCCATTTGAGATGCATGCACTTTCTGAACTGGCAGACGCCAGCGTGCATGGTCAGTTCGGCCTCCTCCTTTTCACCAGGGGCAACAGCCCTCCCTGCTGTTTTTCAAGGACTCAGCAGCCCTTGTCTGACGCAGGAGGGTCTCACATTCCCTGACCGACAGATGAGTCCAAAGTGCGTCCCTTCAGCTCAGCCAGGTTTGATCAATTAATGGTTAGGTTTATTTAAAACACACACATATGCACACACGCATGCAGGGGGGGAACTTGGAAAGATGCCCGATGGATGGGAGAACAGACTATTTTAAAAGTTACTACTTTCACTTTAAATTGACTGAAGAAGGCAATACAAAAAACTTGCAGATGGCAAAAGATAAAATCGAACCGTGCAGAAGGGGGTTTGCCCCTTCTAAGATTGCGCCTACAAGATATACATGCACCATCTAAGCACAAAGCGAGCTCTTCTCTTGTCTTTCTTTTTCTTCCTTTCTTCGGATAATCATGGGCTTACAATGTCACCCAGTGACAAGCCCACGATACCATGCATCTTACTTTTATCTGCAATCACGTCCTCCATAAAGTTATTGAGGCTTTTTCCATCCTGAACCTCCATAACTTTAGTCAACTCCCCTCCTCCTCCCTCCCCCACCCAACACCATTTTCTTGGTTAATTGACTGACAGTGATATTTGATATTGCTTATTAATTAACTGTGCCTTTCTGGCCGCTTGAGATTCCACCTTCCTAATTAATATTTATGAGGAGCTAAGCGCTATTGACGCTTCCTATTAACTCAGCCTGGGAATTCAGCACAGCTCTGCCCAGTAAATAAATCCTGAAGACTCCCATGCTCTCTCCCCTGCACACCAGCTAAAAGGAAGCCAAGAGCAGGAAATTTATTGCTAACCCAGAGAGTACCATGAGTTTAGTGATCAGGGCGGGGGCGGGATGCTGTTTGTTATCCATGTAAAGTCAAATCACCCCAGTAGGGGCCATTAGGGTACAAGGACAAAAGCGTCCAGTGTATTAGAATGTGCAAGCCAATGCCCCATTTGATTTCCTTCTTCTTGGCTGCGGAATCTTTTCTGGGAATTTCTCATCTCTAGATCTGAAGTTTTGGAGAAGGTTCAGACTTTTTTTCCAGGAACAACATGAAAGTACTCCAGGTGAAAGTGATCACCTGTTGCATGACTTCACCCCTTGCCCAGATTTGTGTGGCTTCTGACCACGGAGGCCCAACTTCACTGTCATGCCTACTGTTTATAAGCTACACTGCTTTCCATCTCTTCTTTCTCCCCTTTCTTCGCTAACCTATTTTATGTATGTTCTCCAGATTTTATCCATTGATAGAAAGAGGTCTATCGGTGTTCTTGTGTTGGGGTGGGTGTTCAGAATTTTGGAGAGTGACATATTCCAGGTTTGTTTTTAAGAAAACATAGC
The DNA here is from genome assembly GCF_004798865.1 of Varanus komodoensis. Taxonomy (NCBI): domain Eukaryota; kingdom Metazoa; phylum Chordata; class Lepidosauria; order Squamata; family Varanidae; genus Varanus; species Varanus komodoensis. The sequence continues at coordinate 10,087,783 of NW_025335759.1, forward strand.
ATCAAAGTCCTTTTGCATCATCAACATTTTTGTTAATGATCCAACACCAATCTTGCTGTAGGGTTGGCAGAAGAAAAATGTTCTGTAGCTGTTTGGGATCATTTGCTTTTCTCAGAATGAAACACTCTGGGGATTCGGATCTTCCTAGAGTTACTGAGTTACTTCTTTTATTTTTCTGTCCAATTTCATAGCAGCGGCAACTGCACTTCACTCCCACCCCCCACCCCCAAATACTCCCAGTCCAGTGCTAGTAACTGCACATTTCTCTATTCCCTTTCCTCTTTTACTGGTGAATAAAATGTAATTATATCTATCCTGTTTATTACATATGCATGCACATCTGAGCATTTTAAATCAATATGGTATTTTAGTAATTCACATATTAATAGGTTTTGTATTAATGTTCTTTTTTGTGGCTTCTTTGGCAGTGAACTGCTCTGAGCTCAGGTCAGAAATTTATATGTAAATTATGGGTTTTCTTGAAGAACAGAACAAGATTCCGTTTTCCATCACCTTGTAGAGTAGGGACACGAAGCTAGCACGAAGCATTATAGTTATGTATCCAATGCAACCTGCTTTTATCTGTACCTGAAATAACTAATGAATCATCCAACAAAAGGGGTTTTTTTCCCTCTCTCCAACAATTCAAGAGGGCAGTTAGAAAGAAAAACCCTGAACTTATACTTCCCACAATCAACACATTCATAATAATGATGGCTAGTATTTTTGCCACTGCTAAACTCTTCTGACATTAAGGGCCCGAGCCATTGCATGCTTAGACAGAAAACTATCCTGTAATCCAAGCATTCTTCTGGGAGTGGAAAAGGAGGAACTGAATGGCTTTATTCTCTCTGTCTGCAGAGGATGGAGTCTCAGAACACCTTTCTAGGTCCTCGATCGCAGGGAGCCTCCAGTATCTGATTACGAAATTAACACAGTTCAGGTCTGACATGTGCATTCAGATGGTTGCAGAGGGGGGAACACCCCTTTTTTTGCACTTACAATACACCAGTTTTGTAGGAAAATGCCTCTATCTTTGCCAAGGGATCCGTTCTATTCAAATAATGCATAACAAGCAAACAGAAGTCTCAGCTTTGCTGGTCCAGCCTGCTTTGGCCGACCAAAGCTGCCCCCTCACCTTTCCCCCTTGCCTCTCCCCGGCCAGGTACTACTACAACAAGCGGATCCTACACAAGACCAAGGGCAAACGCTTCACCTACAAGTTCAACTTCAGCAAGGTGGTCTTGGTGAATTACCCTCTCCTGGACATGGCGACCAGCTCCCCGTTCCTGCTCGCCCAGAACCCCTTCAGTGGGAGCAACCATGGGTCTGACTGTGCCCCACTCACTCCTGAGGTAGGGTGAACAAAAGAGGCAACAGAGCCGGCGGCGTGAGAGTGAATATTATGGGTTGGATCCAGACATGTTCGTGCTTACTGTATTCCCGCTGAAATTCAGGGGACAATAGCCTTGAGTGCGGTGGGGAGCCGAGTCAGGAGGTCCAGGTTCTAGTCCCCTCTTGGCGATGAAAGCCACCAGGTGACTCTGGGCCAGGGACAGCCTCAGCCCAAGCTACCTCACAGGGTTGTTGTTGTGAGCAGAAAATGGAGAGGAGAACTTTGTCAGATGCTTTGGGTTCCTTGCAAGAGGAAGAAAGACGGGGTATTAATGTAATGGAAGAAGTGCCATTGGTCTCTACTGTAAGATCAGCCAAGTCTGACTCCAACCCAATGTCTTTGGCTTCCACCGAATAGGTATTTTGGTCACAGTATGATCCAGAATTTCAGTACAGGGCTCAGTACTAAAATGATGCTTTTTAAAAAGCGTGCCATGGAGTGTATGCAGAGTGCTTATTCTTTTCGCATCTGCAATTGTCACTGGAGCCGGGACTTAAAGGGCATGGCACCAACTGTTTTTTATTAGGAAGAAAGAGATATCTTCACTCCCTGCCCCCCGCAGAATTCCTTGTTCCCTCTGAGCTTACCTGAAATCCTTCCAGGCGCTGGGTGGAAAGTAGAATGAATTTTCCCAGCAAAATTAGGCTGTTTCTTGCTGCGATGCAAAAGGTATTTGACGGTTTGGTCTTGCATGAGCAGTTAAAATCTGTTCAGGCCCCAAGAGGCCTGTTTGCTGGATTTGAAAACTGCATTTGGTTCATTGCTTGGTTTGGACAAGCACAGCTGTGGGGCTGTTTCACCCGCCCCCCCCCCCCCCCGGGGCTGTGGCCACAGGGACGACCACTAGAGCACCTGGGCTTCTAAAGTTGCCACTGCAGCTTTGTAATTAGGGGCCGGAAGTGCAAGTCGGCTGTAGAATTTTGAGATGTCCCCTAGTTTGAGACTTTCTTCTACACAAAGGTTTAGGATCGTTCTCTGGGCCCCATGGAGTACATTCATTCTCGCCTACCTTCCTCCTAGGCCCTGCAAAGTCTCTTCGCAAGCCCTCGCTTGGGGGACCCAACCACCCGCACCCCACTGTTTGAACGTCAACCAGAGACAGACAAACTGAGGTTGGATGCAGCCTTCCCTTTCTTGGGATCAGGTGAGAACAAGCGTATTAACTTGCTTTTTTCTCATTCTCAGCCCTAAAATTTTGGGGGAGGGATGGGGATCTCCTCCCAAGTAGAGTGCTCCGTTTTGGAGTTTGCTGTTGCAGTTAAAACACCTCCTATAAAAGGTTTCCCCCTCTCCTCCCCTAAGGCTGAGCTCCAACCCCAAAGGGGCCGATGGAATTGGGTGACAGCAACTAGATGTCCCCCAGAGTACTGACAACGAAGAGATGGGCCCTGTGTGGAATAGTAGCTCACATCTCTTTCCTTCTCCCCACAGGTGTCTCTGGGTACACAAAGCCCCCCAGTTTGCTAAATCCGTATGGCAGGAATGCTTCCTTCCCAGACTACCCCTGGAATTTTAACCCTTACCTCTCCAGCACTTTCCCCCTGAACAGCTCCAAGCTACCTGCCTCCCTCTACTCCCCCCATTTCTACCCCAACCCCCTCTCTGGGTCACTGGCCCAGCTCCCGGCACCCGTCTCGCTGCTGCCTGCAGACAGCCCCGAGCGAGCCACGGCTCTGGGGACCGGATCCGTTCCCCGTCTCTGCCTGCCTCCCCACGGCACGGCCCTGCCACTCCGTGGGGAAGGGAACGTGTCCAGCCACCGCGAGAAGGAGTTACTGGGTGCCAGGCCACAGAGTCCGCCAGGGGGGCGAGGGGCCAAAGAGGACCCCGGCTCAGACTCCGAGCTGGAGATCACAGACCTGAGTGAATGTAGTTCGGAGAACGAAGGCTGTGATTTCAGCCCTGACAGCCTGGAGGCGCTGGAGAGCCAGGTGCAGAATTACAAGCGGCTGGAGAACGAAAGGACAGCGGGAGCGACACCGAGGCAGCCAGAGGGGGTGGCCGGCAGTGCCAAAGAGGGGAAGAGCCTGCCGGGCAGCTGAGCCGGGGCATCCGAGAGCCCAGCTGTTGGTTCGTGTCCGTCAGTAGTGAGATTCTCCAAGTGTTCGAGGCCAACGAAAGCAAACAAAAAAGAAAACCCCACCCCGTTTGTTTGATGTCTCTATTTTTATAGGAAAATTTTATTCATCGAATATACCGAGTCTAATCCCCAAAGCACCCCTCTTCCCCAGCTCCCCACTCCTTCACACGGGGCTGGAACACTTTCCCACCTCAAAATCACCCATCCAGGCCTCTCCCCGCAGCTGCGTTCCAAGCACTATTCATGCGGAGTCTAGTGCAAGGCCCATTCCACCAGGCTGCACCACTGGAAACAGCTGGGTCCCCTTGCAACTTGCCTCTGGCAAAAAGCAGATTTACCACCATTGGGATTAGTTCTGCCCCGCACCCAATCTTGAGCCAGCCAGCCAGATCCATAGGTCTCTAGGGGGGAAAAAGGGGGAGGGGAGAACCCCACAGAGAAGCTGATCACTTTCAGCACCATCCTATCTCTGAAATTCCCTGTCCCAGGGAGCTGTTGCAGCTTTCATCTTTTTTAAGGGTCTAGTCCTCATGGAGGTGTTGAGACAACAGCGGCTCTGAAGATTCCTGCTTGCCTCCCTTCATAAAGGCAGGAGAGTAATCTCTGCTTGCCACAGGGTGTGAGGGAGTGCCTGGAGCGTTCCATGGAAAGGACTTCAACCATGCATAAAGTGGTTGTGTGAATCAGCTTTTAAATACAGGCACCCTAAACTATTCCTGCATTATCACCACTGCATTTTAAGTTGTACGCTGAAGCTGTTGCAAAGTGAACCCAAGTAAACATCAGCACATTGGCCGGCACAGGGCTGGTATTTCTGACGGTGTACAGCTTCTTTTATCAAGATACACTTGCCGGCCAATAGAGAATTGCCTCAATATACTGTAAGAAATGGCTGTGAGCTAAAGTGTTCTGCCTAGAAGTCCAGGGCCTTTGGAGATGCATCAACTCCCAGAATGGCAAGGAAGAAGCATCATTCCACTCCAAAATAAATAGGGCATTGTATCCTGGGGAAGGGGGGAGCTACATTTTACCCATCCCCAATTTTTCTAAGTGCAATATTGTCTTGTCATGCTCTGGTGTGACCCTTTCTGTAAAAATACCCCCCACTCCCCCCCCCACAAAAATTTTTCACCCTATCACTGTGCTTGTGTCTGTGTTTTAAAGACAAAAATTAAAACTGTATTTGTGTGGTTGATATAAAGAAGTTGTTTAATTCTGCCCCTATATATTTTTTTCTTTCTGTAAATACTGTATTAATTTATGGAGTGTAAAAAAAAAAGAAACAGATGGAAAAATTTATGCCCAGCAGGTTGTGATCTTGCTGGCTTCTAAAGCAATAAAATATCTATTCGTCATTTCGTCTCCACTCACAGGTAAAAATGTGCGTGTGCTTTGGTGTGATTGGGGGTAAATATTCCAATTTTACTGGGTGGGGGGGTAAACGAAATAGTGCTGCGTGAAGTCCTGCTGTTCAAGCCCCTGCACATCATTCCAACAAAATTTTCTTCAACAAAATTGTGCTTCTGTTGTCCATGCTGGACTGGGATACTGGGGGCATGAATTTGGCACATGGTTACCCACTGCCCACTGGACTTCTAGCTTTCTATGCTCCACTCTCACTTCTGTTGCTCAGAAAAACTGCAAAAAGCATCCAGGTATAAAACAAGAAATGACCTGCACGGATAATGACATGGCCCCCTCCCCGCTTTCGTATCTGTCTCTGCCTTCCTTCCTTCTGTTCCCTGTCCAGCTCAATTTGTTTTCCTCCCAGCAGCCATGCCCATTTGGGGTCCTCCCACCTTGTTTGCACTTCTGCAAGCCTTGGACTTACTCTGTATTGGCAGAGAAGTCTCAGTTTTGCAAGGAGTGCAGGCAGAGGAGGACTCGTTTCAGCCCTGGAATGCAGATTAGAAATGGGGTAGCTGTCCTCTCTTGCAAAAGGGCAGATTTAATTAAACCTGACATTTTTTTCCTAATGGATTTATCCTCTTTGTTTTATTGAGAAGAGCAAGACAGGATGGGAAGTACAGGATCCTTGGACAATTCATTCCGTTTTCAGCAGTGAAAATGAGAACTTATAGAACTCACACTGAGAACCCAGCCTAAGTAGAATGGGAGGGCTGCCATAAACTTTACAAACATCTAAATAAAATTCGACGCTGTCAAGGGACACAAGACACTGCTTTTCTAGAGGTGACGGAATAAAAATGCAAGTAAAGCTATGTGGGATCAGATAACATATAATCTATGAAAATATTTCATAGAGTCCCTTCCATGCCACCGCTCCCCTCCCTATGCCCCTTTGGCATCTCGTTACAGAAAGAAACCAAGTATTTGACCTTTCTTCACTCCAAACACACCACTTTTCTTTCACTGATGCAAGTTTGCCCAGAGAATTCTGGGAATTACCACTGAATAAATGCAGACACTTGCAGATGTACCGCTCCCAGCCTTCCCTGGACCACCACCTTCCCTGGTGCCCAGCAACTCTGATCAGAAAAGTCAGGAGTCAACACCTTGGCCGCAATCCATCCACAGACTCTATAGGGGATACTGTAAGGGAGCCTGAAGAACCACGGGCCTTTGGACTGAAGATAACCCTTGAGGTTCCCCGAATGACCAAGCCCCCTTTCCCCTGACCGACCCCCTTCCTCCAGCCACCAAGCATTGGATACCTGGCTTTTTGGAGTTTCCTTCCTTCTAAAAGGCTGAGAAGTGAATGGCTGGCCTTTCAGGGTCCTCTGAGCACCATCCCCTGCTGGACTGCAGCTTCTCCAGATGGAATTCAGTCCTTGGCCTGAAAAAGATCCCCCAACCCTGAATATGGCAGTGGAAATGTCCTGTTTAAACCATTCCTGTTCCTCATTCGGGGGGCACCCCCATCCCACTGTCTCCCACCCAGTCTCAAAATAAGCCAGCCCCACTTGTACATCACAAGGCCCCAAAGAGCTGCTTTCTCTCCATTTGGGAAGTGAAACACTTTTGGGGCTGGAAGGATCAAGGCAGAGGCCGCTCGGCAACCTACTTCTCCTGCTCCATGGCCTCTGGGGAAAGAAAGGGTTAACTAAGTACATGAGCAATAGAAGGAAAAATGAAGAGACCAGGTGCATTCCAACCACAAGGACACTGACAATGGTGATTAATATATATTTTAATTTGGCATCTTTTACAAGGTTATCTTTGGTTCAGTCTCTCTCCCCTCCTATACGTACCTTTGATCCACCAACAACATACAAAGGCTTTCAACTTCTCTTTGCACAAGGGAGAGAAGAGAATCAGCGCCTCGTGTGGCATGAAACTCTTCCTTCCCCAGAAGACTTTCCTCTTTTTACAACACAAACCAGAAAACCACCTGACCCACATCGTTGGGAGATGTTTCCCCCACTCTTCGGATTCCTTTTCGCTGCAGTACCCTCTGGAACACTAGCTGGGTGGAAGGGGCTAGACAATTTCGAATCTGACCTGAGATGCACCACATACAGACCGTACTGCAGCATAACTAATTCTGGCCATCGCGAGAGCGTTCTCAGGACTGCTTACCACTGATTAACCATCCCATGGCAGTCCACACAATCGAGAGGGAGGGAAAAACAGAGCCTAGTGCAAGCTCTGATTTATGGCACATCATCAAAGGATAAGTCTCAAGAGCAGCAAAGCGGTTCAAATCCAGTTAGCAACTGAGACCAAGAGTCAGCTGGGTAAAGAAGGTGTGAGAGCATGCCTCTAGTTTGATATTAACACAGCATTTGTAAAAGTTAAGTAACAGTCCAGCATAATTCTCTTCCTAAAATTTGTCTCTAGACAAATTTGGGCCCGAAGCAGTGCTCAGTTTAAGATGGCTCATGATTGTGGTGTTGTGTGGAGTCAAAGACATTCAGAGGGTATTGCACAACTCTGAAGCTGGTAGAAATCTACCTCTGACTGGAAAGGTTTGCAGGGAAGTTTGAGGCAATGAAGAGGGAGCCAAATAAAATCCCCCTAAAGCTTGTGAAAGTTTTGATTCGAGGCCAATTTATAATCTTGCATTTACGCAACACATAAATGCAGCTTACAGTCTATTCAAACTAAGGAATTTGAGCCGACATCTTATTTTGCATAAAGAATGCTGCTTCCAAATTCTCAAGATTAAAGATAGCAAATGTTTGGGGTCAAGGACTGCATGGAAAGGATAGAAAAATGAGGATTCATCGAGGTGTATGGGGCATGGAAACCATTGGTCTTTTTTCTACATTTGTACGGGTAAGAAAATTACTTTGTTTTTAAGCCTTAAAATGTGACATTCGGATTCCCACATCTGCACTCACACTAAGTAGCTGACCAACATACAGCTACTGGTCTCTCATCTGCCCACGGTCCTACTCCTGACCTCGCTTTTTGTGGGTCCCTTAAGACAGAGAAGGAGGTCAGGCCAGAAATAGACAGAAGGGTGAAGATTTTGTACGTGTGGAACTGTAGTGGATGAACTAATCCAAAGTACACAGTCCTGAGAATATTTCCTAAAGCACAAAGTTAACTATTGCAAGAGACATCACAAACAGTGAAAACAGACCCAAGGAATGGCATTTGCCCTTAAAAATTCTGGATTGCTTAGTCCAGAATATATTTTTAAAGTATGACTTTAAAACAACCCCTTTGAACTATAACGGATTAAGGTGGGACTATTATACATTCCATAATACTAGAAAGCCAAGAGAGGAATGAAGTCTCACTGTTACCTCTTGATATATTGGTGCATGCCCTTTGTACAGCACAAACAACCCCCTAAATACTAACAGATAGACACAAACACACACACTCACTCACTCACGCGCACATTATATATATATATATAAAATATCACTCCATATAAAAAGCCCTGGAATTGTAATCCCAGCTGAAGAGACAAAATCACTCCCTTATAGGGCGTGTGTTCCCATATTAGTTTTCTTAAAAATACAAGCACATTATCAGCAAAATATCAAGGCACTTGGAAGAAGTGGAACACAGAGGAGAGCAGAGGTCAGCCTTGGAGGATCGCTGAAGGGGAGTTGGCATTGCTTGCTCACGCCCACATGCTTTGGCTTCTCCCTTGGCTGCCTCCCCTCCCCTCCCCTCCCCTCCCCTCCCCACTCAGCACTCTTCCCCCTCCCCCCACCACCCCCGGTCCCCAACTCCCCCCCGCAACCCCCCCCCCCACTCCTAAGTTCAGCCCCTTCCCTTCAAAGCTGGAATTCTACAGGGGAACATTCTCCGCAGTGGGCAAAATGGCCAACAGATAGAAGGCAGCAGCAGGTGGCCACAGGGGCCAAACGCAATTCCAGAGGAGGTCCAAGCAAAGAGGTGTGTGTGTGTCGGGGGGAGGGGAGCAGGCACTCCCCCAAGCCCTTCCCGCAAAATACCGCAGCAGGGATTCCCCCCAGCACCTTGAAGGTGCTGGGTTACTCACTGCCGGAGCGCCCCCTGCTGTCCATTTTGTGGAACGGTGTGTCACAAAACCGGCAGCGAGATAATCATGCACTACACTGAGCTGAGTTATTCCATCATTCTGCCCCAGAGCCCGATGGTCCCCCTTTATGCTGCATGAGTGGCACTCAGTTGCCAAGAACGCTTCTAGCACGAAGGGAAGGGGAAAGGGATCCTGGCCGGAACTGAGCGGAAGGCAGTTCCGGGGGCTGGCAAGTCTTGGACGAATCAAGATGCCCGACTCCAAGACAGGCAGGATTATTCAGGACTCACTAAGCAAACGGATGTTGCAGAGATAAGGGAATAGGGGGAGGACGGGGGCTGGGATCTTCTGTCAAGCAGAAGAGCTGCGAAAAGTCGCACGAAGACCAAGGGGGCCTTAATGAGCATCTCTGCGCATTGGCAAGGGTCCCGGCAATGCCTGCTAGGCCTCACCTGGAAATCCTCCCCCCTCAATACGCAGCAGTGGCTCCATCAGCAGCAGGGGCCGATGGACCTTTCCAAATGACAATCTGTCCACCTCTGCAGATTTTTCTCACTGAGGAACCCAAAAAACCCCAGGGTTGCCCTGAGCAGTCTGAAAGCAAAGCCACATCAGTCTTTCCAGACCGACAGCCACCTTTCCTCCGCCCTGAAACACGCGGCTTTTCTCTCTTCTGCAGAAGGCACTCTGCACGGCTGGGGCCACCCACGTTAGGAAAAGTTGCAAGGCCTCGCTCTGCTGTGGGAGGAGAGCACTGCGCTCCGGGAAGTGTGTGTGTTGCACCAGGGGAGGGGGGCCATCTCAAGTTCCGGTCAGCTGATTTAGCTGGCATAGGCAGATCATCACTGGGGGGGTGGGCGGGGGGGATGCCAGAACAGGTTTAGGACAAGGCTCCAACACAGAGAAGTGAGTCTGGCTGGGGAGACCCTTTGGCATCATTACGTGAGGCATCAAGGGGGAAACCATGTGGGATATCACCAGGAGGAAAAGTGGAGGAGGGGGCTAAAGCAGGGCCAGGAAGACAGAAATTTAGAGCGGACAAGAGCTTTTCCCCATGGAAGGTGTGGCTTCAACAGCAGCTCCATCCAATGGCTCTTCTCCTTTGTTTTTTGGAAGCACCAAATGCATATGGGGAGAATAAATCTACTGCAATGGGGAACACCCGCTGACACGTTTTACCACGGGGAGCTAAAGGTTAACAAATTGGGGGAGGAAACAGATATTGCTATCAAGCCCTCTTGCAAACTTTCCCTGAGGAACCGGGCCGGCCACTTTTGGCAGAAGGGACCACCAAGCGACACAAAAATTGCTCAGACATCAGCCGGGTCGTTTGTACGCCTTACAGCTCTGCGAAGCTCAAAAGTTCACTCACAGGTCCCCCAGTCTGTCCATCATGAAGCGATGGGCAGAGCCTAGTTTTAAAAGCTTGTCTCTCCTTGGGACCAACAGTACAAACTACTTGCATTGCTAAAGGAAAAAGCTCAGACACCCCAGAGCACCTCTTAAAACGGATGGAGCAGCCTTTCCCTCGCCCCTCGCGAAGGCTGCCCCACCTAAATGCAACTCTTCGGCTTCTAAATATGTCTCCCTATAACACGGTCTATGCAGAATGTATATAAACCCCAGAATCTCTCTCCACACTACAAATCGTCTATACAAGAAGCAGCGTAGGTCCCACTTGGTGGCGAACGTTGGGAAAGAACCCTCAGGCAGGAGAGCGTGGCTGGCACAAGAGATCTTCCATCCTTGCTGACGACAGGCCTAGAGAGGGAAGAACCACCGAGACATTAACACAACGTATCAAGAGAGAAGAACACCCAGCATCATCCTGACCATCCTTTTGGTGCCAGGCAAAAACCTTGTTATTCCTCCTATTTTAAGAACTAGCACGGGGGACTTTTTACATATTTATATCATAATATTGTTACTGCTGCTGCTGTACCGTGGGGCTGAATTTTTATAATTATTGGCCTGGTCTAGACTGAGCCCAAAGCTCCTGGTCCAAGCCAAGCCCATTCTGAATGCGTTCTAGGAAAGCGAGCTGGGCCACCTCTGTGGAGGAGCAGCCTTGGAGCCAGGGTCCCGGTCCCGGTCCCGCCCTGCCTCTGCTGATGCCCTGCAGAGGATCAGAAGAGCTGCAGAATGCAGTGGACAACACGGCCCAGTGCATTTCATTCCTTCTTTTAAAGAACTCACAGCCTAGAGAAGTGACAAAAATGGGGATGTATGAAAAACACTAACCCAGTACACTGGCAAGTGCAATTATTCCAAAACTTCTCATACGGCAGCACGCCTATTGCCCAACAAAGCCGGGAAGCCCACTCTTCTCTTGCACCTAAAGGCACTTACAAAGATGGGTCACTGCCCATCTAACCCTGCCCTTCCCCAACCTGGCCCCTTCTAAATGCGTAGGACTACAGCTCCCACTATCCCCATTAGCCATGCTGGCTAGAAATTATGGGAACTGTTGCCTGACACATCTGAAGGGCATTCACTGAAGGAAAGCTAGTTTGGCGTAACTTTGCAGGGCCACTGCAAGGATACAGAGGGCTCAGGTGGAGCCCAAGTGTCATTATGGCCCAGTTTGCACATAACAACAATCCACAGGTTGCTGAAACCATGGACTCTCGTGGCCATCGGTGAAGGAAAAGGTCTGCTGCCTCCACTTTTAATCACCAACACAGGCCTGACATCCAAACCAGGAAACCTGAGGGTTTTTTTAGGGACTAAATCACCCAGAATTAACCCAACTTTCCCTCATGAGGTGTTCCTGGGTTGTTGACTTAAAGTAAAGGCAGCAAGTGCAGGAATTTATTTATTAGTTATTTTATTTATTTAGAATATTTATATGCCGTCCTTTCGCAGAGTGGCTTACATAAATAAATAAGAATAATAAAACATGGTACTAATAAAATTCCAGATCCACCTTGGCTGCAGATTAAAACAAATATAGCTAATATTAAAAGTTATTAAAATGTTGTTGGAATAAAAAGGTTTTCGCCTGGCACCAAAAAACAAATAACGACGGCGCCAGGCAGACCTCTCTAGGAAGCGCATTCCACAGACTGGGCGCCACCGCAGAGAAAGCCCTCCTCCGGGTACTTTGCCTCCTAAGGTCTTTCACGGAGGGCTCCCGGAGGAGGGCCTCTGCTGCCGATCTCAGGGGGCGGGAGGGCAAATACGGAAGAAGGCGTTCCTTCAGGTATCCTGGTCCCAAGCCGTTAAGGGCTTTGTAGGTGATAACCAGCACCTTGAATTGAGCCTGGACTTCGATGGGGAGTCAGTGAAGCTGGCAGAGGACTGGGGTTATGTGAGAATTGTCAAGACATGTGCACTAGGCTCTTCTCTGCTACTCTACACCCTTGAGCCGTCACGCAGATGTGCCCAGTGTCTTCCCCAGGTACCCGAAATCCCAGCGTGGCTGACCTCCTTCCATTACCTTCCCGCTTGGCCGAGCTTCATGTGAAACTGGGCTGCTGAGATGCTGTGAGTTTTCCTATCAGCCGCTGCAGGCGCCAGTAATCCGTTTCGATATCCTAGTGGGACAGACAAACACACTGAGAAATATCCTCAAGGAGGATGGGGAAAGGGGGTCACGGGGAGTGCATGTGCGTGCGAGTGACCTTCAGGCTCTCCCGAGGGACCGCAGCAGCTCCTCGCATCTCAAGGATGGAAGGATTCATACCCAAAGCCCAAGCAACATTAGTGAGAATGTCGTGGAACTATTACAGGTATTAGCTGGGGTTGTAACTTGGGGCACAGGTATGTGGAAGGTGTTCATTCAAATTAAGTCTTCGCAGCTGGACTGTACGGCTGTTTCACGGGATTCTCTGCTGGAAGACTCCCCCCAAGACCTTCAGGAGAGACATGTCTGTGAGTCCCACCTCCTTCACGGTTGAGCCTGATGGAAATGCCGGAGCAGGTCTTCTCAGTGGCTGCCCCAGGGCTTTGGAACTCCCTCCCCAGGGAGGCAGGATCGGGACCCTCCCTGCTATGGTCCTGGAGGTAGGCAAAAGCTTTTCCTTTCCAGCAGGCCTTGGGGAGTAGTCTGAGCCTGTGAAATTGTGGGGGATGGGGGGCTAGCATTCTTGTTTCCACTGTTTTTACTGCTGTTTTAATTATGGCACTTTAATTTTAATATCATAGCTCACTTGCTTGCATTTTAACTTTTGCACACTTCTATTAATATTTTAATGGCACAACTAGCAACAACATGCCTCGGGTCTGAAGGTAGATGAGGCAGTCACCATGCAGAAGCTAAGCAAGACTAGGTCTGGTTAGCGCTTGGAGGGGAGACCCCTGGGAACCACGTGTAGCCACAGAAATAAATGTATTAACAGAACAAGCAAGAAGAATAAAGACTGGAGATCCTAAGCACATGGTGTGTATGTGGGGTGGGGGGGTCCTTACCACTTTTCCTTACCTTTAGACTCTGAACTGTCTCTTCTAGAAACTGCAAGTGATGTTTCACCCCATCAGATTGCTGGTGGGACAGAGCCATGGCGGATCGGGGCCCTGCCTTAGCCACGTGCTCCGAGGGCCACTCTGATTCTTGGGGACCATTGGGAGTACTTCCTGCTAGAGACAAGTGCTTTTAGTACTGCGAAACATCCGGCAATCTATCTTCGTACCTGCTTCTTCCCAAGGCCACACTAAGGATCTTTCCCAGAAAATCTCCTTTCCAACAAACCTGATGGGACTTCTTCCCATTCCCTTTCCCCCTTTTCCACTAGCATGCCTGGACCACCCACCCAAAAGCGAACCCACAATCTCTGCTCCAAGTGCCCCTCCCATCGTTCCCAGCACGCCTCTTCTCTCACCACTAGTTTTTCCCAGCATGCCTCTCCCCCGAGCCCCAGCACGCGTGTGCTGCCAAGCCCTTACCATGATGCCGCCTGCTGCCTGCCGGAGCCCCACGCCCCACGGCCCACTCCTCTTCCTCCTCCCCTTCTCGGGGGCTCCCGTTCTCTGGCGGACGGCCTGCAGGCTCTGCCGAGAAGACGACGTCCCCTTCCTCCGATCCCTGAAGCAGCCTTTTCAGCGCTGTGACTGTAACGGCACAAGCAAGGCCGGCCCAACCATTAGACAGAGCATCGTGATCGCCGCGGCGGGAAGATGCTAGGAGGCGGCAGCATGAGGCTGGAGGGCAGAGCTTTGTGCCACGCGACCCGCCCTGTGCCCTCCAAGCGCCTCCATGTGCAGGAGCGGATGCACGCCCAGAACCAAAGCAAGATTTGGCAGGTTCACGGCACAGGAGAGGGGCCCACTCAGAGCTTCGCCTCAGCCAGAAAAGCCCTCGGCACAAGGTCTGTGTGGACCGCTTTGCCTCCGAGCTGCAACTGAAGAGGCTGCTGGGCTGGGGGGCGCTGAGGAGGCGGAGAGTCTCGACAGAGAGGAGGGAGGAGGATACGCACTGCTTTCCTGGGCGGCCGACGCCAGGCTTCCGTGCCCAGTGGGACGCGGCTTACAGAGGGTCAGTATGTCATCCAGTAACTCCTCCGTCACCTTGCCCCGCTTCGGCTCGCCCACGGGGCTCCGTTCCTCGAATTCTGTCCCTTCCAGCACCCCGTCCTTCTCTCGTTCTGGCGCAGGAAAATGAAAGACTGCCCCTTAATACAGCGTGGACACACAACCCTTCCACCATCCCTACAGAAATACTTCCTTTCCCCCACTCTTCCTTTCTCTTTGTGTGTCATTGTCTTTGAGACGGTAAACCTGTGAGCAGAAACCGCTTTTCATAAACCTTATTTGCCCAGCATTTTAAAAGTTAGCATTGTTTTTAATACTGATTTTATATATTACAGTGATGCTGTGTCTTATTTTTGTTATCACCGCCCTGAGACACTGTAGAGGGTGGGATACAATTTTTTAAAATGAATGGATGGATGGATGAATACTCACCCTCGGAATGCAGTGTCTCCTTGAGGGAACTGCCATTTTCTGTCCCACCTGGCAGCCCCTCTGAGTAACTGCCAGAGAAACAGGGAAAAAAATATTGTAAGCATTGACTCGGCCTGTGCCAGAAAGCCAGCTATTCTCTTAATACTGTCTGAATGCCTGTTTGAAGGAAGAGATTCCTGCTGCCTCTTTCTGGACCAAAGAGGAGTCTTGCAGCTCTCCAGGCAGCTGCATCTTGAGTTCGGTATTTCATTTTTGGTCTGTGCCAATGAAGCGGCTACACAGAGCGCAATGCTCCCCGGCTGACCACGCCATCAGTCCAGCATCCTCTTGGGGGTTGGGCTTCTTTGTTTAGTTCCTCACTGATTTAGGGGCATCTGAGCCAGGGCAGGACCTAGATAAGCTTTTGGTTCTCCTTGTGCTTGGCCACAAGTGATGTACAGGCTGAATGCAAGACGAAAACCTGCCCAATAGGACTTGACCCCCTTAAGGTCTTGCTCCTTTAAGCTTTATGCCTTCCCCGCACCTAGAAACACCGTATTTCAAGGTGCAGACCCTCAGAGCACTGCTCCCAGCCGGGCCAATCCAGGATCCCCAAATGGCTGTGCCCCCTTTCCCCCACCCACAGTTTTTGGGTCCTTTGTGCCCATTCTCAAAGGTCTTCTCGGGCTCGGCTGCTGGCCGTGAGAGCTGAAGAGTCAAACTTGCCGACCAGTTCGGCCCCAGCCGCTTTGCCCCCACCCGGCAGCCCCCCAAAGTGCTCCAAAACGGAATCCAACCCTTGCACTTACTAGCTGGGGCTAGGCGGTGAGGTTCGGTTTGGCACCGAGAGCCGCGGTTTCAGGATGGTCGAGCCAGGCACCTTCAGGGAGCCAGCCGTTTCACTGATCATGCTGCACCAGCTGGAAGGAGTCAACGGGAGGGTCAGGGGGGACGGGACACACCTCAAGGCAGAAGTCAGCCGTTCTCTTAGCTGGGGCTTGAGCCGGCCTGGAAGCACAGGACTCCGAAGTGGTGCCCCTTCAATGCCAAATCTGCACTTGCCCCAGGCTCCCGAGCGCTTTTCTGGGATGCCCCCAAGGCTGAGAAATGGGGTAACACGCAAAGGTTCTTACTTCTTCCTCTCCAGGACCGTCTGCGCCACCAATTCGTAGATCTGCGCTCCGCTCTCCCAGCTGAAGATCACGTAGAAGGCCTTGGTATCTAACGGGAATCCACAGGCACTGACCATTCTGAGCAAGAGCCCAGCCAGGCTTTGCTTAATCAAACGTTTCTCACATAAAATAGAAAGCTTAAATTACACTATAACTGGAGTGATGCTCAGAGAGGTTCCTTCAGCCCAAGTCACTACAGACAGGGTTGTATGTACATTACAGTTCCACTGAAGGGTGGAAAAAGCACGGGAGGTGCTTCCTGAGAATCTTGGCTGTTTTTCTTTTTAAACAAGCTTCTAGTCCTTATTGTTGCAAAGAGACCCTGAAAACTCCTTGTGCTGTAATCTCAGAAAAAGGAGAGATGGCAGAATAAAGTTTCTGGTGTTCAGAGAACAGGGGTTAGTACCCTCCCCAAAGCTTGAATTGTGAAAATCGCTGCCACAGGATAGGAGGGCAAACTTACACCGCAGGGGTGAGGGCCAGAGGATTTAGCCAAAGCCCAGCAAGATGTGCTGCCCCTCCTGAAAAATGGGTGAGGACCCCCAGTTCACTGGCAGAACGGCCCCACAGTGGAAAAGCCAAAGCGAGGTGATGTCTGGGGGGCGGAGTGGGGGATGAAAGGATGATGACGTGCATGAAAAGGGGGGATGAAAGGGCAGCAGTGGAAGCAGTTACACCTGCCAGGACTCTACCTGGCACAGGCCTATTGGGCAAAATATCAGGAGGCTGCCACTGGGATGCTCAGGGGAGGCAGGGCAAAGCGATCTGGCTGGTCCTTTTAGGGCCTCCTTGTTCCACACAGCTCTCCTCAAGGTTGCGTCAAACGTGCAAGGGTGTAGAGGCCTGCTCCCACCTTTAATTTAGTGGGGGATTCTACCCTGGAGTCAATCCTGGGACCTCCTGCAGACAGGTGAGCTTTTCCGTGCAACAGGGGCTCCTGCAGCAGCCCTCGCTGTCCTGGCAGCGATTAAAGCAGCAGCTTTGAAAAGCAGGAAAGGGATGCAAAGCCCTGCCTTGGGGGAGAGGGGGCGCTGGCCGAAGCAGAGTTACTGGGCTATACCACTAGGGCAAACAGGGTGAGTGGCCCATGGCATTCCTGTGCATGGTGACGCAGAATTGCATGCAGGAGAAACATTCCCATTATTGGGCGTTCCTGGCTGCCTTCCCCCATGGGCACTGCTGCTGGCACATTCCGAGCACAGCCTCTGGCAGGGCTCCCGGGAGGTCTGTGGCGCTTGCCAGCGTTCGTTCCGTGCATACACGCTCTTCCCACCCCTCTCAGGTTGGGCACACCAGGGATGATCCGCCGGTGCAAGCAGCAGCTTTTTCCCTGGACCTGGCCAGGTTAGGCTCGCACTGCTCATGGTGCAGAGTCAGAGAAACTATGCAAATCGCCCGACTTCCATCAGTTTATGCAGGTTGCAGAAGTCCACGGGGGATTTCAGATCACCTGGGTGCAATCACAGGGCCTAGAATAAGCCAGGGAAATGCCTTCTGTGGCAGAATCAGGGGACTGCTTAAAGCAGGACTGCAGATACGGGGCCTCAGAGCCACAGGGCTTTGCTTTCGTTTTTCCTTCCCTTTCCAAAAGCACAGAAAAGCAAGACCTGCCCTGAGTTTAGCCCCGAACGATTCATACCGGCTGCAAGGATCGCTTTGTAAACATTCCAGCAGGCACTGGTGGTGCTTTTGCCAGGTTCCCCTCTTGGAGAAGCCCAAGTCTTACTGACAAGCTCACAGGCTGCCTCACTCAGAGAGGCTTATGCCACTTGGTGGGCAGAAGAGAATTCCTGGAGTAGCTGAGGATGCCAGAGGTCCAACCCTGGGCCGTTGGCATGAGCGCTGCCATGAACATTCCTTCACGCTTCCAAACCACCTTCGAAAAGCACGCTCCTCATTCTGCGCCTGTGCCTTCTCTACCGCACCCTCCCTGACCAGCGCCTGCTTGAGGCAGAGGCACCTGTCTCCAGGACTCACCTGTGGCCACTTCGCGGGTCATGGCTGAGTTGAGTCTGATGATGGGGCTGAGCATCTGCTTCCCATCAGGGGTGGGGGTGATGGTGCGGCTGTGACATTTGAGGACCAGGCGTTCCTCTTGCTTCTGCAGAAGGACCAGGATGTCATCCAGCAAGAGGACATGAACATCTGGAAGGGGACCGGGGAGGGAAGAGGGCATGAGGAGGGTGAAACGGAAGCAATGCTGCAGAAGGCTGACATAGACATTTGTTCCCAGCTGCAATTCCTGCCACAGCTGCGCCCGCTCTCTGCCCCAGAAGCCTTGCCCACTCAAACCCAAGCAAGGCCAACCGCAACGCATGCGCAGAGGCACAGCACAGCTGGTGCCAAAATGTAGCTTCTAGCACTCCTGACCACTGGCCAGGCCGACCGGGGGAGGGGGCAGTTTCAACCCAACACACCTGGAAGGCACCAGGTTGGAAGGGCCACTATAAGGCCGGCCCCAAAGTTTACAGGCTTGTCCACCCAGAACCCACGGCGGCAAGACAGAGATTCCAAGTAGGAAAAGCACCCAACTAACCTACTGATTTGTCCTTCGTAACACGCCACGTCAGGGGTCCCTCGTGCACGAGATTTTTCTTGGTAATATCAGTGTTCTGCAGAAAACAGCTGGTTAGACTCTGGGGCTTGCATACATTAATTCCACAAACACAAAGGCTTCGGCGAATGGGGCGGCATAAAAATGTTTTAATAAATAAATAAAATATTATGAAGCAGGAGACGGGGGGCATGTTTGGGGACCTGGGGACCCTGGAACTGATGGAAGACGCATGCACAGCTTTGAATCAAAGACGCCCTGTTGCTATCAAGATTATAAACAATTCCTTGAAGTATGAGGGGTCTTTAAAAAGTTTCTGCACTTTTATGTTTTATAAATATATTTTATATATCTTTTGCTGATGGCATTAAAAAGTTGGTACAACGCTGGGAAAAATGCATCGCAAAGGAAGGTAACTATGTAGAAAAGTGATGCAATTTGTTTTTGAAATTCTTGAAAAAGAGAGTTAAAAATGTGGAAACTTTTTGAAGAACCCTGGTACATGTTTTGCAAAATGAGCTCCTTTCCTCCCGATAGATCCTGTGCTTTAACAGCTGAGGATGACAGACTGAAACTCAACTGGTGCAGCTCAGTTGAGGAGCTGCAAGGCAAGGAAGGGCTGCAGAATTTGCTGAACTTTCTGCCACTTGTCTCTCTCTCTCTCTCTCTCTCTCTCTCTCTCTCTCTCTCTCTCTCTCTCTCACACACACACACGCACACGCGCGCGCGCACACACACACACACACACACACACACACACACCCTGCTTCCCCATAAGTTGATGGGAAAACCCGACAGGCCAGAACTCACCTTGAAATCACTCAGCAGGGGGTCTGTACTTTGTTTCAAGTTGGAGAGGTCCAAGCGACGCTGGTAATCTTTGAGTCTCTGAAAAGTGTAACGAAAGGTGGAAAACACACGGAGATAAGAGGCGGAGAGGGAGGAGGAGGGTCGCTGGTTGAAGGAAGGAAACATGCCATGGACATGTACTTCCCAAAGAGGTACGCCTGGCACCGAGCTTATACCCTTTTCGGTGCCAGCTCAAAACCCTTTTTATTTAAACGGCATTTTAAAATCAATAGTTTTTAATGTTCAGTCGCTCTTGATTTGTTTTGTGATTTACCGTGTATTGTTTTATACATTATTACAGTTCTAATTTGTCTATTTGAAGTTGTTGTTGTTTTAAGTTGTTTTTAAAGCACTGTAAGCCATCCTGAGATATTTTTTATAATAGGACGGCATAGAAAAGCTGTTAATAAATAAATAAAAATAAATATCAGCAAGAGGAAGGACACTTACCAGCAAGTTCTCCATGTTCCGCACCTCCTGGTTCACGTGGTTGAGGATCTGCCGGCAACATTCGGCGGCCTGCTCCACCTTCTGCCGCTCCTCGGCCTCCTCTTTTAGCGTGCATTGAGAAAGGTGGAAGGGCTTTAGATAGCCACCCCCTTAAACAGAGTCCGGGAGCTTCTCCAACTGCACTGCAGCTCAAATCGAGTTCTAAGTTTGGGCAAGTGGGAGATCTTCCCTCTGCTCACAGCAGAGTCAGTCATGCAGGCATTGGCAGGTTGCAGGCAACCCGCACTCAAGGGCTGACCATGGGTTGCCCTCAAGCCATAGGCTGCTGTTGTTATTAGGGTTACTGTGTGGTCTGAACCCAGACATGCTAACAAGCCACGCTGAACAACACACAGCTCAAAACCCAGCAACAAACTGTGGGTTCTTTTTCCAGTTGTCCATGGCTAACAAGCCTTAGCTTATTAGTGCTCCTGGGTTCAGAAATAGAACAACCCACAGTTCAACAACAACCTATAGTCCACCCTTGAATGTGGGTTCCTGTGTTGTCTGAACCCAGTCAGTCACTTGATGGAGGATCCCATTAGCAATCACAGAAAAGACAATTATATCGGATTGGGAGATATATTGCCTCAGATTTCACACCGCTGGCCTGCTGAGTAAACGCCACCTCCATCCAGCCCCACCTGGGCACCGTCCCTCCTCGCCATGACTCCCTACTCGCTCATACAGTGCGGGTGCTCAAAGAGAGGCTGGACGTGCACATGGAGGGCATGTCGTGAGCGGAGCTGGCTGGTGCTGGAGGTCAGACTAGATGGCCCGGGAGGCCCCTTCTGACTCGCTCTGTTTCTATATTTCTATACCTTCAGCCCCAAAGGTGCCACACCTGCCTATAACCTGCAAGGAGCAAATGGCTAACTAAGCTCTTGTAAGGGGGGGGCATTAGAGGCCGGAGTGACCAAGGAACAAGGCGGCTGCTTCTGCTCCATCCCCACACACACACACACACACACACACCGGCTCACCAGTGCATTTGGCGATGTTGTGAAGAAGCAGCGGGTATTTGGTGAGCCGCTGCATCTCGATGGGGATGATGTCCTTCAGCTGCAGCCGCCGGCACCGGGGCTGGCTTTCCGCCTCCTACAAGGAAAAGAAGAAAAAGATAGTGTGTTGCTTTGGGTTGGCGTCTGGACGAGATCCTTAAAACGGAACAAGAACAGGGAGAAAACAGGTGGAAAGGTGTAACTAGGACAATTTTAAAAGTTCTGCGTCTTAAAATGCCAAATTAGCTTGCCTAAAAGCCACAAAGAAAGGCTGATTTGCCATGCTTTGTTCTGTTTCTGCTCACCTAAGTCCCAAGGGAAGCCTCCTTCGGCAATTACCTGGATGAACTGGTTAAAACGGGGTTCTTTCTTCTGCTTGGCTTTCAGCTGTTCCAAGGCGAACGACTGGCGGCTGCAGAAACGGGCTGAGATCTTCTGGAACCAGGCCCCTTCGCTGCCAGCAAACTGGGGAAAAGACCAGCAGGCTGGTCACATGCAAACTTCCTCTAAAACTTCAGTCCTTCCCAGCCTCCAGGATAACCCCTGCCTTGCCTTGTCTTCCCCCTCCATATCCCATCACTGGCTGCATTCAAGAACTGTATGCGACTCCTCCTACCACAGACCTTCCCATCACTCATATCCAGGGATCCCCCTTCCGAATCCATTCGCATATTCAGCAGCAACCTTGCATGATGGAGACTGGAGTATGAAGTAGTCTTACGAAAACTCCTGTCTCAAGCTCAGTATCGGGCAAAATTAGACCCTTCAGAAAACTTTTATCCTTATATCTGGGTGAATAAGAGGCATCTGAGCAGTGACAGACCCCCCCCCCCCTTCAGAGGCAAGCCAGGAGACGCAAGCTCCACACACATGAAGTAAGAATTCAGTCACAATGGCAGGGTTTTTTTTTTTCAAATCTTTTGAGAGCATTTAAGGAGTTTCATTCTTGAGAGTCCATACACACCCAGGTAAGGCCAGGTAGCTTATTGTCCCCATACAGACTTGGAGGGTTGGGGCAGGGAAGGGAGACTCAAGCTGATAGGCCATGCCTTGATTAAGGTCAAGAAAGTTGTTCTCATATCTGAACTCAAGCCCAGTTTTGGATGCCACTTTTACTCACAGGACTCTGTCTTTCTACAAAAAACCAATCAATCAATGACATACATTGGAGGCAAAGGTTCCCAGCTCATAGCTTGTGCTTCTAACTAAGCATGTAGCATATTTCTCATTTGAATTATATGTATTTAAAATGGGATAACCCCAAATAATACCTAACTGGGCTTTCAGGCAGATTTAAGCCCATTTGTAACAAGCAAGCACTGCTCCCTTCTCAGACTCAGTACGCCACTCCCCTCTTCCTATGGATCATTCTAACCAGTCTCCCACCTCTGCTCTAAGGCCCTCAAAAACATCTTTCTGTGTCTTAGACACCTTCCCACGCCGTTCCCCTCACCCCGCTTGCTCTTACCCTCGCCAACAAAGTGCTTCCAATTTCAGAAACGACAGAATTGCTTTCCTCTCGGAGCTTCTTCAAGTTCTCCAGAAACGCTTCTGAGGAAGGATGAACACGGAAAGACATGATTCTGGTGATAAAACAAAGATGCGGCGACGACATCCTCCAAGTTACTGCATCCACCCCCACATAAGTGGGTTTACTGACAGGCTCAACGCTCCCAGCTTTCTAATTCCCCCCTCAGGTCCCTCAGCCAGGCCCTAAACTCCTACAGGCTGCAGCTGCAGACTCTCACTAATAACATCTGAGGACTTCGTGGCCAGAAGACACATACGTTGCCTTGGACCGCAAGGCGATCAAACCGGTCAGTCCTAGAGGAGATCAGCCCTGACTGCTCTTTAGAAGGCCAGATACTGGAGATGAAACTCAAATACTTTGGCCACCAAATGAGAAGGAAGGACTCCCTGGAGAAGAGCCTGATGCTGGGAACAATAAAAGGAGGGGACGGCAGAGGATGTGGTGGCTGGATGGAGTCACTGGGACAGTGGGTGTGAGCTTGGGTGGACTCCAGGGGATGGTGGAGGACAGGAAGGCCTGGAGGAGTGTTGTCCAAGGGGTCGCGATGGGTCGGACACGACTTCGCGACTAACAACAACAGAAAAGGGCCATACTCTCACAAGCACTCACGCGTTACCAAATATTATGCCGTATTTTAAAATGGTTGCCACAAGCAAAACAGAGCGCTGAGTTACTGGGTCTGCTACACAGGAATTCAGTAGATGAAACTTTTCCACGTAGGACGGAAACCAAAAATGGACAGTTGCCTATTTCCAAGAAGACAGCTCTTAAACCGAGCTGAGAGTAGGCTCAGTTTAAATAAGGAAAAAGGTGGAGATCCTTCTCAGAGTACTGACCATCCTTTTTCTAGAACCATCCTAGTTACAAGGTGCTTAAGTCTAATAGAAAGGTATCATCCAGCACGTGTTTATAAGCAGAGAAGAATGGGAATCTTAAATATCAAGATCAGGCAAGACTGTCTCAATTTTCCCACACTGTATGTTAAGTGGGCTGCCAGGGGAAGGGTCTTCACAGGGGTGGCACCCCAGTTCTGGAATCCCCTTTCTAGATACCTTGGTCTGCTTCCAGTTTATGACCATTGAGCTGCCAGGAAGCATAGCTATTTTCTCTTGGACATTCTGAAGTCAGTTTTATGGGTGTTTTTCACTCCTCGGTGCTCTCCGTTGTTACCTGAATTATTGCATTTATGTACGCTTCCCTTTGCAAGCTACTCTGGGAATTTCAGCAAACTCAAAGGCAGGGTATCAAATAAAACAATTAATTTGCGTTGCGAAGGACTGTAAATATAGAGTGGCGGACTGCCATCATTCTAGGTAAATAAGTCTGGAATACAGGGGGCCAGAGTGCCTCTGCCCTGCCTTCATTTCAGCCTCGGCAGCCCTTGCTTCCCAGTCTGCTCACTGTGTTCGTCGATCAAGTCCTCCAAGCTGGGGAAGATGTTTGCCACGTCCCTTTCTGAAAGGAACCCCTCGGTCTGCAACGGTTCGTAGAAAACCTCCTGCAGCACGCGGAGCATTCGCAGATGGGCATGTTCCGTGATGAACAGCTCTGCCAGGGAGAGACAAAAGATACGTCAAAGCAGGCATACCGGTCAAAGATGTCTAGCAGGTGTAAAATTCATTCCCCCTACATCTTTGCAGGTGCTCAGGTGCCTTGTGTCCTGCCCGCTGCTCATGAGCAGGATCCAATTTTGCGCAAATGCATGGATACGTATTTGCGCAAACTGGCACTCCCCGAGGATGCGCAAATAAGCAAATCCACGAAGCCTAATCTTGATTATTTTAAGTATTTTTTAGGACTACATTTGCCAATCATTGTGGAACATTTTAAAAGGTCGCTTGCAAGTCTGTGGAATCCACCTGACTCAGCCTGAGACTCTGCTGCAGAACCCACGGGATAGTCTCTGAGAAATGCAAGCTCGTTTGAGTCGGTGGCAGATTCCTCAGAGATGCCGGAGCCTCAGCCTGGGAGTGTTTCCAAGGGAAGCACTCAGTCAGGGCCTCCCTCCCTTTGAGCTCCCTTCCCCTTCGTCTCCGTCTCCTTCCTCCACACAGGGCCCACTTGCTCCGTGCACTTCCGAAGTGAGCAACCCGGGAAGCCTGGCCGCTGCATACCGTTGATGACTTCTTGCCGCTTCACTTCACTTTTCTTCAGCCTGAGGAGGGTGTCGGGGGGGACGAGCTCTCGCCAGTTTGGCGGTTCGAGCTCCAGTTCCGGAATGCGCGGCTCAGTCTCCTCAGACTGGGGAAGCAGAAAGGACGGCGGGGGCTCCCCTCCCCCTGCCCCTCCTGGTTCCAAACTGTATGGGTCAAAAAGAGTGAGAAAGACAGGGATATAGTAAGGGTAAGCCGACACATGTGTTCAGGGGCTCAATCCCAAAGAATGGTGGCTTCTTTGGCTCTCATGAAACTACAATTCCCATGCTTCCTTGGGAGAAACCACAGTAGTTATACCTGCACAATTCTGTTTTACATTTGAGAAGTATCTCCAACCACAGATGGCAGCAAAAGAGCTACCACATAATTGTCTCTCCCATCACATCAATTCTGCAACCACAGAATAACACAGAGCAAAAAAAAGACACCCCCGTGAAGCGCACTTGTGTACCCAGCCAAAATTCCTTGCTACCCAAAAGCCAAATGATCAATTGCAGCTCCTCTGCTTCTTACCTCTGCCCCGCCAAATTATTCCTATCATGCAAATAACTGGTATTAATACCTGCTATTGGTATTTTCCATTTATCACACAAATGTTTTATTGCTGGCATTTTAGCACTGGATAAGCTTCAGAGAATTCACCACAGCAGCTTTCTCCAACCTGGTACTCTCCTCATTTTGGACTTCAAAACCCATCAGACCCTGCCTGCATGACCAATGATCAGAAACGCAGGGAGTTGTAAACCAACACATCTGGAGACCCTCAGGGTGGTGAGGGGCGTGCTGAAGATGTGCCATCTAGATTTTCTTTTTTTAACACTTAGAACCAGTTTCCATGAATTTTGTCTATCAGCGGCTATTACTCAATGAAGCCCCCAAGGAAAGAAGAGGAGGGCTCTCTTTAAATGCCAGTTGTTGAGAAAAGAACAAAGAATGCATTTGGCTAAGTGAGAGATACCCAGACTGCTACACTTGCTAAACATGGTCTAATCCAGCAAGACTGTATACAGCCCGGAGCTGTTGGGTTCACACCTCGGACAATGGAGGTTTGTTTTTAAATTATAGCAGGGTTGGGTGGCTTGTGGACCTCCAGTTGTTTTGGCCTACAACTCCCAGCAACCCTAAGGCAGCATAGCCAATGGTAAGGGATGATGGGAGTTCCACGCCAAAACATCTGGAAGGCCAGAACTGCCCACCCCTGAATTAAACCATAAGAAGCTGAGGTCGCCAGGGGCATGTCACTGAAAGCATGAAAAAAATGTTGCAAATATACACAGGAGTCATGCAAAGCTATTTCTGTTTTCCTGGGCAGAAGAAATGGCTGGCTAGATTGGCCGTTTGACGGTCCCACTTATTCTTTGGTTAATTGGAAGGAATACGAGAGGTTTGTGTCTTCTCTTTTCAGCACTGCAGCAGAAGAAATGCCATTACTGGAATTCCCATGGAGCAGCCCCGGTTGGAAGCATGCAAGTGAATACTTGCTGTTGCGGTTAGCAACCAAGTGAACGGCCCCCATTCGAGAAGGGAGAGTGGGGCGAATCCTGTCACATTTCGTGCAGATGACGGATCTGCATCCCCGGGTTGGCTGCAAGGGGACGCTGCAACTTAGCCCCCGCTGCAGCCACCCCACTGTCGCTCCCCACTGGGGCGGTGGCCGGGGGAGCACCTCAGGTTCCCTCTTCACCTACTTGCGGCTCCCCTGCTTCTGCCGAGCCTGCGCTAAGGACGGCGTCTCCTCCAGCTCACCGGCACGGGCAGCAGCCTCGATGTCCACATCGCTGCGGGAGCGTAGCTGCTTGCCCTTGGCTGAGCCACGCTGAGACCGCTTCCGCTCGTAAACCCGCAGGCTCTCCGAGCGGCCCAGCTTCCCTGTCAGCCTGGCAACAGGTGGGGCGGGGTGGGGCAGGGCAGGGCAGGGGGGTGTGGAGCCGGGTCACAGACACAAAAGACGCAGACCAACCGGAGGGCACAGG
The DNA here is from genome assembly GCF_004798865.1 of Varanus komodoensis. Lineage (NCBI taxonomy): Eukaryota > Metazoa > Chordata > Lepidosauria > Squamata > Varanidae > Varanus > Varanus komodoensis. The sequence goes on from NW_025335759.1 coordinate 10,114,289, forward strand.
TGGGGTGCGAGGACAATGGTTCGACAAGCCGGGTGGAGACAAGGAGTGGGGAGGCAAGCCACAGAACGTGGGAGGGCCACAGACCGATCACAAGAGACGGGGATGGGGCAGAAAGCCACACAATGTTGGCGTCGTACACCGGGAGGAAGGAAACGGCACGGGACACGACGAGTGATTCCCCGGCCGAACAAATGCCCAATCGCAGGGGTGGCAGACAGACGTTAGCGGCACATGCAGCAGTGGAAAGAGAAGGGGAGAGAAAGAAACATGAGAATCCCAGAACCAGTGAGAAACCCATGCGCCCAATCAGGGGAAGGTGAAGTGTGGGCTTGCGAGGAAAGGCCAGGTCCCCCATGCAAGGCTGGAAAGGGCCGGAAAGCACAGCTGTGGTTGCAAAAGTTGGGGAAACCTCGAAAAGGAGCCCAGCTTCTGGTGCCAATTGGCCTCTTCCCAACCCAGCAGGTGCTCAAAACAGGTGTTTGAAGAGGCGGGGGGGGAGACCACCCATTTGTCACTGTGAGTATGTATGGGAGGGGGCACCAAGCCAAGCAGGCCCCAGTCTTAAAAATGGCACCATTCCTCACACAACTGAGCTGGGGAAGGGGGGGCACTGCTTTGCTGCTCCAGAGAGCGGGGAAGAAAGTAATACTTAACTCAGTTTGTGTGTCTTTCCCTTAGGAAGAAATTCATGCAAAGGGTGGGGGGTGAGGATGCCACCAACCTTTTTCGCCTTCTAAAAGGGAAGAACAGAATATAGAAGGGTGATTATGTTAATACTGAAAGGAGAAACAGAGAGAGGGAAGGGGGAGGGAAGAAGGGAGGGGGTCTATCTGCTCATCTCCAGAAGGGGAGAGGATTTTTTCCCCCTAATATTGATATTGAGAAACTCTTCAGATCACAAGAGAACCACGAAGAGAGGAAGGAGGGACGACATCGCTGAAGTAATTCACAGGGGAAGTAGTGGAAGATCCGCAGTGATAACAGGAAGCTCAGCGAGAACTGTAGGGTTTTCTTCAACGGGGATATTCACAGGGTAACCGTGCGATCCTCAGAGGCAACCCCATTGCCAAGTCAATATGCACACCACACGCGGGCACGATGCAGCTGTCCAGGTGTGGGGGGACTGCTACGTCCATCAGCCCTGCCCAAGATGTGCTGGGATGGGGAACCCTGGACCACTCAGCCCGACAGCATCCGGCACGGGACAGATGTTCCCCTGCCCAGCAGCCTGAATCATCGAGAACCCACAACATGGAATACAGTTCTGGGGAAGCCCCAAACCACAGAGTGGAGAGGGTGCCATCAACTGATCTGCCCGCACGGCCCCTTCCACAACCCCCACAAGGCTCTCTCCCTGCCCTCCCCACACTCACCTTTCATTTTCTGCCCCTTCATCTACTGGGACCTGCTCCCCTGCCTGCGGCTGCTCAGTGACGGCGAAGTCCCCTGAATCTGCAGGGGGATGGCTGTCTCCACCTGTGGGGACCAAAGGATGCCCATCAGTGGGGCGGGGAAGCAGGCGCCTCCTTTCCTCCACTTGGGAGCTTCTTCCCCCAGCTCTCACCCTGCTCTCCATCATTGCCCTCCCCGGGCGGAGGGTGGATATTAACAGCCACTCCAGGGGCATCAGATGCTTGAGGAGGGGGCTTGCCCCGTCCCGAGCTGCCCTCCGTTGTTTTGGCTCCTTTCCTGTCTGAGAAGGGCGTCTTCTCACTTGCTGGAAGGAGACAAACAGGGGAAGGGAGAGGAACTTTAGAAGAGAAAGAAGAATCACATTTGCCCCATATGCAATGCAGGATCCTTTCTCTCCACCCCCCCCCCCCCCCCCCCGCTTTTAGTGACACTTCCGTCTCCCTACACCTGAGGGCTTATGCACACCTTAAGACTTCCACCTGAGTTTCAAAATGAGGAGGTCACTGTGCCATTTCGTTCTGGACAGTTTTCCCCCACCACCCCACAGCAGTGAGCAATCGTTCCGTAGAGCAGATGCAGGAAATTTCTGACCCATGGATCCAATCCAATCCTCCTCGGATCCCTCTGGGTTTATGGCCCACATTTGCCGGGTCGGGCGGGCAATCAAACTGCAGAAGCGCATAACCTGTGCATAAGCCTTCGGAGAAACGGACAGCCCTCAAGGGTCCAAATTCCACCCAACTCGGGCAAAATCTACCTCCCTCCGCCCCCCCAGACAGACAGACGGACACACAGCAAGCAGCTGCAGCATGCCAAGAAATTTAGCCGATAATGTGACAGTGTGATGGACTTGTATAGGGGTATGTGTGATACATATTAGTACATTATTATGGAGAGAGTGAGCAGACAAATATGTCATTACGTCAAACCATGAATACAAGGTTAGCGTCTGTAGTTACAGTAGGATGCATTAGTTCGTCTGCCTCCTCTGCAGTGAGGCAAGGTGGTATATGTGGGTGCCATGCATTATTTGGGAGTTGGTTTGCAGGGGGGAGGGGGCACTGGTACCTTCACCCTCGGGTTTGGACTGTCTGTAATCAGAATCTACAAAAAATGCAGGAAAAGAAGGAAAAAATGGAGGAGGAGGACAAGTGGACAGGGAAGAGGAAATATGAAACCAGTCCCCGCCCAGGAACTACACATGCCTGTGTTAAAAAGAAATTCTGTGGGGGCAGAGCGCGCATCAGATGCGCCTCTCCATTTTGGCTGGTGCGTGCAACTTGGCCACTGTTTTTCAATGTGTGTGTTGCTTCTGTCTGCAAAGCAGCAACAGGCACTGGACCTCCACGTGTTAAGAGGTTTGGGGATGCTGTCCAGATCAGCCCCAGGACAGAGCATGGCCAGAGTCCACACAGAGTCGTCAGCCAAGCTCTTTACAGTGAGCAGAAGGGGAGTGGCCGGGTGCCACGCAGGTTTGCACGGACTATCAGTTCTGTGGCCACTCAGAACAAGCACTGCTTTTTGCAGAAGGCACACGTGGCTGCAATTCCGATTCTTCCCTCGCCTCCCGGCACTTCTGGGAGGCGGTCAAGATTGAGCATATTCTCCTTGCGGGGAGGGGGGCTGCCTTCCTCTTTGATGAGATTATGCAATGGTCTTGTCTGTTGGTTTAAGTGGACTCAGGAAATGAAGCTTAGCACAAGGCAAAAAGCCTTCTGGACAAGGGCTAAGATAGATCGGCCCGTCAGTTCTGCTCCTTTCCCAGCTGCACACTTACAGTTGGATTCTCCACGGTTCCAGCGCGCTGGGTCCAAAATATTGAAGCTCTTTCTTGGCTTGGGAGCTTCCTCGGGCTTCTTGGTTCCTGGAATCTGGATGAGCAGGAAGGAGGGCGGGGGGGGGGGGGGGGGGGGGGGGGGGGGAGAAGGGGAATGGTGAATTGCACATGCATGAGAACCCCCTCCCAGGACGGGCTCTGCAGCACTCACTGCTGATAGTTCCCCTCCGCTAGGTTGAAACTCTGGACAAAGCAAGCTGTGCTTTTCGGGAAGTCAATTTTTCAGCCCACTTCTCAGCTGATCATTAGGAAATGGGGTGAGGAATGGGTTTCCCTGTGTTGTGGCCCTCACGGTACTTCCTTGTTGTGGTCTCGTGTGTCTCCACAGTCCAGCTACACCCGCAACACACTTTCCCCCAGTCTCAATCCTTAACTTACCTTCTTGCGGAAGAAGATGGCTTTGGACTTTTTGTTATCTGTCGATTTGGTCTTAACCCCCAGGTGCTTCATATATGTCGCAATGGCAGTGAAAATGGCAGAGCTGAGGGAGGAGAGAGAAAAAAGAGAAGAGATGGAGGAGTTCCAGAAAGTAACGGAAGAGGTCCTCAGGATCAGTTCATATGTGATGTTTCTTGCAACTCTAGAAAAAGTATTCCCGAAGAATAGAGAGGTGCAGGAAGAGGCTCGGAGAACCCTATTCCCAAGCACATTCCCTAAATATACTGGCTCACAGGGCAGCATTCCAAATTTCTACAGAGTGTACCATCCCGGTATTATTTTAGTAGCCCTACTGGCAGAGCAGCAAGGGATGCACTCCCTGTGGACTAGCCACCTAGAGCAAACCACCCTCAGCAGATGGAACAAGGGCATCACTGTGCTACAGGCAAGGCTTTGTAGAAAATACTTGCCTGCAACATTTCCTTGAGTCCCAACCACTGGGAATAGGCAGGATATAAATAAAAAGAATTAAATTTCTGGTGGAGAGGTTAACGAATTCAAAACTTGCTCCTACCAATACACAAAGACTTTGCAGAGTAAACCAGACCCTGCTCATGAAGAAGAGAAGAGGAGTAAGAAGGGACAGAGGGAGACTTCTTTTTCTAAGCCTATGGTAAGTGCAGACAAACAAAGAAAGCAGCAAGAATCCTTTTTGCTCCCTGCAGAAGCAAACCCTGGCATTTCCAGCTCAGAAGTAACAAGACTGAGAGAAGAATTTTATCTGAGGCACAGGACAGACAGAAATGGGGCCATATGATCAAGGGACAGATGTCTATAGGAAAGACTGGGGCCTCTGGGGTTAAAAAAAGCAGTTCCCCTCCACCTTGCCCACCCACCCACCCTACTTCCTGAGCAACGACAGAACTGAAGTTGCTGCAAGCCACATCCGGCAGGGCCGGTGACGTGGCACTCTGCAGAGGCTGCAGCGGAAAACAAAAGCCCGGCACCCACCTCTGCAAGCCGCCCGTTACGTACCTTTTCTCCTCGTCGACAGAAATTGTGGGGCTGGAACAGAGAAAAGGAACAGAGACAGAAAGAGATGGGCTTGTGAAATTCACATCAGTTTACTAGTTCTCGTTGTCTCCCTCACCTTGCCTGAAGAGCTTTGTCTTCGCTAGAGACCACAAAATAGCCCAGAAGTCACGCTGCTGGACTTCCCAGCTGAGCAAGGATCTGCACCTGGCTCTCCCGCTTCCAGTCTACCTGTGTCGCCTCTCACGAGGCTGTGGGGAGCAAGGCAGCTCCCCGAGCAGAAGCGGCTCTCCTTCCCAGCAGCCGCTGCCTTGCCAAGCCCTTCTCCTTCCTTCTCTTCCTCGACCTCCCACACGTCTTGCACATATAAACTCACCGGTGCAAAAGCCCCATCTTTCCTTGGTGAGAGAGCCACACACGAAAGGCAGATTGGCATATTCTGTGGCATAGGATGCTGGGAAGTGCCTACGGCTCAATCGTAGTTGCTGGACCGAGCTGGATGCAGCAACTGAGCTGGAAGGGGGTGCACGGGCGTTTATACACCCTACAAGGATGATGCAACAGGAGGCAACGTCCTGGGATGAGTGGAGGACGCCTCTCTCCTTCCTCCCCCACCGGCTCTCCCAACAGCTGGTTCCTATTATCTGGTAGGAACTTGGCAGGCGAGAGCTGGGGGGAGCCTCCAGTCAGCTCGCCGTGGCCACATCCCTTGTTCCTCAGAGATGAAAGATCAAGCAAGAAGCAGATTCCTGGCTTCGATCCCAGTGCAAGTGGGATCAGGGCCAGGAAACAGAAGCTCTGTTCATGGGAAAAAGGGGTTGGGGAGAGCGGGGCCTCCCTGCTCCGGGATGGATGGAGACATCCGTCTGGGTGAATACATCTTCCTGGTTTGGAACGGGAAGCTTGGACGGGACGGAGAGCTGAGCCAGCAGCAGGGGACTGGGCTGGTTGAGGTTAATTAAGACACTGCAGAGGCTCGTTCCGTTTAGATAAGAGCGGGAAGACACAGTAAGCAAAAAGCCCATTCTGGTTTTGTCAACTAGGCACGATGTGTCAGAAAGAGTATGAATATGGAACGGAGGGATTTTTTTTCTCCTTGCCCTGCCCATACAGCCTAGCAACGGATCAGCCTATCGGCATTGTTTTGAAATGCACACAAAGGAGGGAGCGAACCCAAAAGTGGGTACTGCAGCCAATGCTGCACCACAAAATGATCCCGTTCAGGGTTCCAGCCAGCCACACCCCTTGCTGACACTCCATTCCACCCCCAAGGCTCTCATCTTCCACCCCACCTGCTATTTCCCATTATTCCCCCCAACCCGAGGCAGCCAAAAGCTCAGTTCCCATTGAGCTTTTGACAAGGGTGGGGGCCGTTTTCCTAATTTTCCCCCCTTTCTTTACACTTTGGGCTCCCCCACCCCCCCGACCCAGCTGATAACCCTTCCCTGGTGCACAGACAGACCTGTTTTAGCTAAATAGGGACGGGCACATGGAGGAAGACTCCATAGGACAAGCTTGTAGGGCCAAGAAGGCCAGGCCCAATGAGAGCAGCTTGGGAGGAACCATTCATCTGGTTTTGAAAGGGGTGAAACGGAGCCGAAATGGGCAGGTTCATTGATCATGGCTTTGGGGGCGAGTGTAGAGATGTTTACTCACTGCATCTCCTCCAGCTTGCCCAGCAGGAGCTCTGCCAACTGCTTCTCCTTGGAATCACGGATGCTTCCATCTTTGGTCCGATAGCCTTCCAGCTCCAAAAGCTCTGTCTCCCCGAGTGTCATCCCCATCTTTCTTTTCTCCCTGCAGGAACCAAAAAGCGAGGGGTTAGGACTCTCTCCCAGCAAAAATACACACCCAGAACAAAACCAAGCACAACGAAAAGCACGTCTTCAGCACTCCCAACTCCCCTAGAGACTCGCCCAGCCCTAATTTGCATTCTGAATCTCTTTTAAGGCCAGCAAATTTCCCCAGTGGAGTTGCGGGATCCCTCAGGGACGCCTAATGAGAGAAGACAGGGCGCCATTACCGCCTTGTTCGACTGATGCACTTGCGCTGGAAAACACTGGACACATTTCAAGGCATGTGCTGCGCACTGACTGAACCACAGTGTGGCCCAGGGCTGCATGGGAATTCAGCATAAGATGTGCCATCCATGGGCTTCCAGGTTGCCATCCTGGTGAAGTAGTAGCCCACCCCAGCCTCCCATCCCATCCCATCCCATCAGGAGGCCCCAAGAGCCAATCCCAGCCCATGAGATCGCATAAAGCACCAGCCTCAGAACCTGCTGCTTTGCCCAAACAACCCATAAACTCCATTCATGTGTAACATTAAGCCAGGATTTACATTAACCATAGCTTATTGTTTTAGCCATACATTGTCTCTCCCATTTTACCAGCTTTCAGAGCAGTTTCCTTTCCAGACTGCTCTTGCTAGGTATGCCTTTGTTTGAGGTGGGATGGCGACACAAGCAAGCAAGGGATTCGCCACAGTTCCGGGTTCAGGCATCGTGACAAACAGGTTTAGGCAAGCCAGACCTCATAAGCCACAACAAATCACACCTTCCATTGGCTAACAAACCACGAAGTGTTTATGGGGATGGATTCAGACACAAGAAGTTAGATTTTAACACAGCTCACACATAACAAAACCCATATTTATTAGCCATGGTTTATTGAATGATGAGCTACTACATGTGAACCCAGAGTTATGGTTTAACTATGGATTATTAACTAGGAACAAACCATGAAATGAACCCATATTTTGCAGTCAGACTGTGAACATGTTGCTTAAAGCATGGGTTTGCTGTTACACATAAACCCAGAATGGTGGGTTGTTCATGGGTTGTTTCACCAAGCTTTACAGGTGGAAGCCAAGAGCAGTAAACTAAAATTCCCAGCCTCTTTACAGCCCAGAGCTGCAGTGCTGCAAAGGCAGCTGGGATACAAAGAAGAACTGTGCAAAAGGGGAAACAAACCACAAGGATTTAGAAAGCAAACCATGGTTTGGTTTCATCTTCTGCCAGACATGCTAGGTACGGCAACAAACCATGGTTTAAACAAACCATGGGTTAACATGATGCGTGAATGAGGCCTTGGTAAACCAAGTCACAAATACCATCAGGACAGTGCACATCACTTGCTCCTGCTGGGCTCCACCTGTTTGATTTTGGCTATACATCTGCCACTAGCTTAACCCAGTTCTTGTTTTCTGCTCTAGAACTAGTATGTTGCCCTGTTTAGGACTAGACACCTGCTTGAACATGCCTGGGCTAATGCAGTCTGCTCCCCTAGGACCGAGAGTCTGGCCATCCATATCCTAAGCCTTTCCCCACCTATGTTAAACCCATTCTGGTTTCTGCCCGCTCCTCCTGCTCCTGCCACTCCAAGCCCAGGAACCAGACCTGAAGTCCTCGAGCTGGCGAGCAATCTCTGTTTCCTGAAAAGCTTGGATTTCTTGCAAGTACTTCCGCTGCAGGTCGTCAGAAAGCAGTTCAGGTCGAGTTCGGTCTGCAAAGAGAAGATGAGAATGGACTTACTGGAAAATGGAGTGGGGGGTCAGGTACCAAGAGGAAATACAGTAACCATCTCTTAGGCTGGGAGGAAAACTGAGAAGACATGAGTATTCGAGTCAAAGCTTGCTTTTCTTTAGTCTTAATTAATAATGTAGAGTGCCCAGCCTGTATTACCTCAGTCATTTTTGCAACAACCCTATAAGGAGGACTGGTAATATTATTTCCACCTTGCAGCTGGGTGGGGAGCTGGTCAAAGGCCTGCAATTTAAGCTCACCTAAATGAATTAATGTCCAAAGCAGAATTTCAGTCTGGGATTTCCTGGCTCATAGCTTAGTCACTCACCTTTTCTACCATGCTATATTACAATTGTCACTCGTCAGGCTGACAATTTCCATTCTGTGTTTAGCAAGCAATCTGTCCCTTCCCATGTTCTTTAAAAAAACAAGCATGTGGATGTTTTTGTTACTGGATGTTAAAAATACACTAGGCATGAAGGAGGAAGTGCCTGCCCAGACGGGTGCAAGTCATAAGGAGTAGAATCTGGAGTGGTGGGGCATTAAAAGGGAAAACCAGGTGGTCTAAATTCTAGCAGCTTCAACATGCTTCATTTCTTAGCAGGGGGCAGGGCTGTGACTGCACACCTGCGCCTCTTCCTCCCATCACAGCAGCAGCGTGACCACAATTTCCAACTACTGGTAACATCCTCACACTAATGACATCTCTGGGTTGCTGCAAGAGCATCTTAGAACCTTTCTCAAACCCAAGTTGCTCTATGCTTCCTTTCACAGATTGCATCCTCGAAGTACGGAGGGTAATTCTTGTTGCTATATTTGTACGAAAGGAAAAAAAGGCACTACACAAACTCAGAATAAACTTCCCCAAAGCTCTCCAGCTGTCCTGGCAGCCAGCCCTCCAAGATAAACAAAAGGGACCAGCCTGCAGTTCTGACTTACAGACTCTTGGGGGGATGGAGGCCATTCCACGGAGAAGCACCTCCTCTGCTAACAAGGCATTTGTTGCCCAGGCAAATCGCCTGCCACTGCTTTGGTCTGTGCCCAGCGGGCTGCCAGGACACGAGACGCTTCAGCAGCAGACCACGTGGGCCTGGTGCTACAATGCAGCCATCTCGGAGGTGGGGGCGACTTTCCTCACAGTGCCCTCCAACAGAGAGCTGGAGGAAGCCGCAGCTGTCACTGGGTTCCAGGCAGCTGTTTCCCTTCGCAAGGGGTGCATGACGCAAGGCCCTGCTTGCACACAGAAGGTCCCAAGAACACCGCGTCTCTCGAATGGCCACGGTCTGCCTGAGACCTTAGGGCAGCCTTGCCCAATTTGGTGCCCCTGCCGTTGTGGTGGTCTGCAACTCCCAAAATCCCCAGCCGGGATGGACACTGGCGGGCCATCACGTCTGGAGGGCTCCAAGTTAGGGGTTAGAGAGATCCATTCACAATCGGTACGAGCAACACCACTGTAGGTGAACCAATTTCACTAGTGTGACTTGTGGGCACCGCTTGGAAGTGTGCATACGCAACAGCCCAAAATGCGTACGAAAAGCCACTGGGAGGCATCTAGGAGGCGGGGACCAGCCACTTAGATGACACACAAGCTTCCTGCATTCAGCACATTGCTGACTGCAAACAATTACTGTGGGTATCTTAACCTCCACGTCTTTTTAGGTTTCTAGTCCTTATGGTTCTAGGGCCATGCTGCGTGAAATCTTGGAAGTGAATGTGAGTTTGGGAGCAATGGGGGAAGGTGGATAAACTGGTTTTGAAGTGTGGGATCTTGGAACTCAGCTGCTCCAACCACAGAACCTGGGTTACACCAGCAACAATATTTTTAATAAATGGATTGATTTCTATAAGGTCCAATAGCTGCAGCTCTCTGGCAATCTGGAATTCCTCCCCATTGCTCTTTGATGCACAGAGTATACAGCTCTCGGGAGGATGCAGAGTTTTTCTGGGCCACTGCTAGGTCAGACGGCCCCTGCACTTCCCCTTTCCTCCTCCCGCTCCCCGGTTCCGAGAACAAGCTTGCCCCTATTCAGGTGGGCAGAACGGGTGGAGCAGCAGCCACTAGGTGGTGCCATGAGGCTGTGGGCCCAGCTGCCTCGCTGGCACCCCGTCCCACCCACCCCTCCACCCACCCCTCCACCGTGGCAAGAGAGGCCGGGCTGCTTTGCGGCTGCGGATGAGCTAATCTATTGGCGAGCTAATCTGTTGGCCGGGGCAGCCAGAGACCATGAGCCCTCCCCAGCTCTCTTCCAGCCCTCTGACTTCCTGCCTTTCACAGCTTCACCAGCTGGGTGCGGTCTCCAACAGCTGCAGCAACGCTAGGAGGGACGGCTACCGCCCCCCCCCCCCCCCCAGAGACGGGCGAGCAGGGCGGAAGGGAACTGGGGAAGGTGGTGGGGGAGGGATTCTGGCTCAGTCTGGGGTAGATTCTCTGGCAAGGCAGCAGAACTAGAGTGGAAAAAACAAAGGATCCCAAAAAGGTGGGGTGGGGAAGGATGGTGATACTGCAACATGCTTTCACGCGCTGCAGGAGCAAGTCCCCCTCTTTACCTAAGCCGGTATACATATTTGCTCGGAAGCAAGTCGATTGCGATTGATGCACTAACTTCCAAGCAAGCGAACAAGCATGCAGCGAGTGCAGGCCCCTCTCCGTGGGCCCTGCACTGTGCAAACAAGAGAGTGCAGCAAAGACACGGTGGTTGGACCCGCTCCCGTGCCGAAAAGCAAGGCGTCCTGCGCTTGCCACAATTCCAGGCCCTCCCCTGGGGTGACTCTCTTCTCGTCCTGTCAGTCATTCAAGGCCTTGTGTGTTTTGCACACTGATACATTCTTAAGGCCTCACCAAAAAAAGCTGAATGCTGCAAGCTCGAGATAATGCAAATTACCGACAAAATGATTAATAGCAAAGCTCTTCTGACTGTAACATTCATTGGTGCAAAAGATGTGAAGTTTATCCCCTGTCAAATTAGAACATGCGCTTTCTCCCTCACCGCTGATGGAGATTCTTACCCAGTTCGAATTGTACATGTGATGGAACAGGGACCCTCAGGTGCTGCAGAAAAGATCAGAGACAATGCTTAGATGCAGGCGAAACTCTGCCCTAGGACGAAATGTTCACAGAGGACAAGCCACAACCATCAGCCACAAGAGGAAAGCTGCTTGCGCAGGCGCCGTCTTAACACACGTCCCCCACTTCCGATGCTGGCACACCCGCAGAGCAGCCGGAGCGCATCAGGCACGCACCAGGAGGGTTCCAACAGCCGTGACCCCCAAGCCAGTCCTAAATCAGAGGCAGCTATGCAGATCCACGTCAACAAACCAGTTCGAGCAATTGTTGCTCTTCCGGGAGCAGGTCTTTTGTCAAGTGAATAGCGATTTTTAGCCAACCAGGCTGGTGCGTTCCAGAGGGGGAAAGGAGGCGGCTGGGGCCAAGAGGCTCCGGGACAGCTCACTGGCCCTCCCCACCTCCCCCTTTCCCAGGAGAACAGCCTGCATGGTCCTTTCTGCAAGAGGGAGAGGAGGTGTCTCTCCAAAGAGGGGAAAAGTCCTACAATTCCCAGCATGCCCCAGCGAGCCGTGCTGGCCGGGGCCGGTTGGGCAATGCGCCTCTTTTTCTGCTTCTACCAGTGCAGGATTAGCACCTCCAAAAATGAACATGGGAAAGATGCCCGGAAGCAGACTGATCCCTCTGCTCCAGGAGTGGCAAAGCAGTTCGGGTTGGGGATGGCGCCAAGACGGCCCCCAGAGCTTCACTCACTCCAGCTTTGTCCAGAAACGTGTGGCAGAACTCCACAAACTGCTTCTTCGCCTCCTTGGGTCCAAGGTGAGACAGAATGAGGTCCACGTGTAGGTAACAGAGCTGCAAGAAGAGAAGGCAGCTGAGAGAGGCACCGAACAGAAAGGATGGAAAGGCAGGTTCCTTTCCTGCTGATTTCCCCCACATCCTGAGTCACACTTCACAACTAGGGGGCGGAGGACTTCAGCTATTGGGTGGCATACAAATTAAAGCAGCAGCAACAACAACAACACAAAAACTGGGGCCTGAGTTTGTTTTTGCTCTCTCCCTTGGCATCCCTTTTTGAGTCAATTAATTTCAAGCTTTCCAAACCAAGTATTTGTGGAGTGCTTCATAAACGATAAACAACATTAAGCAGTAAACTGAATGGGCTTATGAGCTTCTTCCTTCCCCACTCCTCCTTTGTTTAGTCGGGAATCAGTGGGGAAGGAGCTGGCCTTTTCTACTCTTTGTACAGCAATGACAATATTATTAAATGCTTAATAAATAATAATGCATCTCACTGCCCAGAGGACTGAAAGACCAGCCCAGCTTGCAGTTTTCCCTAAGTTAAAGGAGCTACTTAAAGCATGCTTTCCCAACCTGGCACCCAGCCAATGTGCTGAACTACAGGTCTCAAAATGCACAGCCCCAGGGTGTAGAAAGACACCCAGGGGCTTATGGTAAAGCTGAAAATTCAGAGAAAGTGCTTGGAACATTCATGGGGTCTCTTGGCTACATGTTTACTTCCATAAGTATTTTTCACAGCCACACAATGACCTGGTTTACAACAGGACAACCCAGAGTGTGGTTTGTGCGTGGGTTGTTGCTGAACTGTGTTGTGTGAACCCAGTGGCACTAACAATGGTTTGTTAATGACAAACAACCCACAGTTCACATCCCTGCCACCAACCACAGATTCTCTCATAAGCTTAAGGAACTGTTGTGAGGTGTCAGCTCACAGTATAAATGACCCACACTTCAGCAGGCCATAAAACTGCGGTTTTGTGAGCCGCCCTGAGGCTTTATTGTGATGGGGCGGCATAGAAATGTTTTAAATAAATAAATAAATAAATAAATAAATAAATAAATAAATAAATAAATAAATAAATGAAACTAAATCTTTTTATTGCTACTTATCTGCAAGATTCACAACGCTACAGATAAACTCTACTGCAATGATCTTGACAAGTCAGTTGCTACCTCCTTAGTGACATCCCACAGGGAACCCACGTGGGATTAGCTTTCCCTGTCCCACCTCTTCCCCCTGAGGTGGGACAAAGCTTCCTTCTGTTCCAGTCGGCGTAAGCTGCATCTGAGAGTCGGGCGAGTCAAATCTATCCCGCCTCTTGCGTCTCCTGTATCTTGTTCAGGAGACTCAGCGTCGGGAGGAAGGGGGGCATCCTGCCCACACTCTTCAGGGGCAGAACGTGGGCCCTCGTGGCCAGACTGAGGCGCGGCTGTTTGCCCAAGGGGTAAAGGGTCAGGATGAGGGACGGCTCTCTATCCAGCTACTCCCAAGTCAGGTTGTGCAAGGGTCGCCTGGTTACAGGGCCTCAGGTAGAAGCCCACCTGTTCTGATGTCTGATTCTCTGTTTGGGCGTTTGACTCTTCCTTGTGAGGTGCCGCCTTTGTTGAGGCGTCAGGCACGACAGGAACCATGGTTTGTTAGTGTGCCTGGATTCACACAGCAGAACAATCCCCGATTCAACAGCAAACCATGCTCTGGCTGGCTGTATTGTGGAAACCCAGCCAACGCGAGTGGCCTATTAACAGGAATGCCTCTAGTCAACACTGAAAGCTGGGAGAGAACTCCCCGAGGCACTTGCTGTAAGGGAGCATTGAGTCCCCTGAAAGCTAAAACTGGGCAACCCAGAGAAAGGAGCACACTGAACATGCAGGGTTGTGCATAAACAACATCCACATTACAGCACATGAAGCATCTGTTAAATAGAAGTTAACCTTTTGCACCGATGCAGCTCAAGGAGGCAGACTCAAGCTCAACTTAGCTCGCACTTCCAACAGCTCAGAGGGAGATGTTCACACACAAAAGCCCCTGTACTTCAGGGCTGACAGCGCCAGGCAGCTGGCAGTACGATGCAAGGGCACTAACAAAACATGGATGCAAGAACGCCCCCCGCTCACCAAGGGGCTGGAGTCAAATTGCAGCACCACATGCTGGACGAACACCATCAGGTAGGCAGGATGGGTGGTCAGGAGCTTCAGGTTCTGGAACAAGCAGCTTTGAGCATCTGGGTTCTGCATCAGAGAAAAGAAAGCCAAGCGGGAAGATCAAGGTCATTTAGCTTCTTGGCTACCCCTGCCCACCCTTTGGGACTTGTCCCGGCTCCTTCCATCTCACACCCAGGGCCCTATTCCCTCCTGATGTTGCCACTCTTCTTCCTGCATCCCATAATGCTCCTGCAGATTCCCACTTACAGGCTCAATATCATTCTCAAAGTCTTCATCTTCTGCTCCGATGATTGCCATGGCTGACCCACCTCGGGCACTGGGTGCTGGGCTCTGGCAAGGAAGACAGGAAATTCCACCTTATTCCACCAAAGAGTCCACAGCTTTGGGTCTCCACTGCTCCCTCCCCCGCCCCACAAGTCTTCACACATCACAGGGGCCCAAACCTCTCTGCATCTTTTCCCTTCTTTTCCCAACCCTATTTTACTTCCTCATTTGTCATGCAGGAAGCCTAATTCAGCCTCCTGCCCCCCACAAACTGGCACCCCCTGGAAGTGTTGGACTACAACTCCCATCAGTGGTCATGCTGCAGTCCATGTTACCTGGAGGCTGGGGCAAAGTGCAGATGGCTCTCTCGAAGGCAGCCTTCCCCAACCTGGCATCTCCTACATTTGTTGGACTACAGCTCCTATCATCCCCTGCCACCAGGGGCAAATGGTTCAGGCTGCTGAGAGTTCCAGCCCAAAGCCCTGAAGGCTCCAGGTTCAGGAAGAGCTGCTCAGAGGCCTGGACAGTCCTCTTGCCTATGGCCCTTTTTCTCCCTCGCATTTCTCCACTGCCTTCCACCCATCCCGTCCCTCAGTTACTCACTCCATTGTACGCCTCTTCCAGCTCCATTCTGCCCCCGTGGGGGCAACCGCAGCCACCAAGTCAAGCGGCCCCACCGCTCAGGATCTGCATAGATCTTTGTGTGACACAGAAAAGAAAAATCCGTGGCTGAGATTGGGAGAATATAAAATCCACGGCTTCTTTGCAGCGCCAGATCGGGGCCGAGGGGGTGAGCCGCCTCTCCTAAAGGGGTGCAGGGCAAATAGACCAAACTTGCTTCTACTCAGGGTGAGCGATCGGCAGCAGGCAGCCCCAGGAATCAAACCCGCTCCCTGAAGGGTGCACTTAGGTCGAATGCGAGGAGGCGGCATGTGTGTTAGTATGTACACACGCACGCATGTGCGCATGCAACTGGGGGATTTGTGAGCAGCTGGTATGTGTGCGCAAGCTGGGGTCTTGCGTCCAGCCCGGCTTGTCCTCATCATGTTTTCAAGGTGGCAGTTCAGTAAAATACATCACAGACTTCCATTTAATCTTGTCTCAGGTGGCGAACCTGTATCTGGATTGCTCCACACCATAGTTCAGGGGATGGCCAGGGAGGGGGAACTGACATAATGCATTGGGACCCCACCTCAAAAAGAAATAGAAGAAAGCTGCAACATTCTCCCATTCACCTCATTTTCTACATGGAATGGTTCACCGGGTCAATCACCCCCCCCCCCATGGTCTGAAATGGAACAGCCCAGATAAGGGTTATACCCTCAAACCAAAGATGTGCGGGGGGGGGGGGGGTCGTCCCTGTGGAAAGGACAAAGGCAGGCAAAAGGAGAGGGGTGGACAACTTGCCGGCTTCCAGATTTCGGGCCTGCTACTCCTATCAGCCCTAGCCAGCTAGGCAACACTGAGGGATGATGGGAGATGTAGGCCAAAATATGGCCTACAGGCCTACAGGCTCGTATATATTTTGTGGTCCTCTAAAGTAAGAGTCCAGACAAGGCAGATAAGAATATGGGAGATAGGCTGGTACCTGTGTGTGGAACAGGAATTGCAGGAGGAGGCTGCAGACAGAGGAGTATTCAAGCTACCAAGAGCATCCTCCCATCACCGCCCCCCCCCCAATTACTCAGAAATTCCTGCGCTAGGTGGAGGTAGAGCGAGGCATGAATACCAGCTCTGTCACCTACAAAGAGGCCTCAGAGTACGATGCCAGCAGGAGGGGAAACTCCACACCCCGCAGACAGACTGACTCATAAAGGGCATCGTTCCAAGGGGCTGGCACTAGGACATGGAATTGCTGGGAGAAAAATATGGGTCAAAAACACCCCATTGCAACATCCCGCAGACACTTTCCTCTCCACCACACACAGGCTGAAACCCCAGAAAAAGGGAGACTTGAGTTATCCGACTATTAAGATTTAGTTCCAAACGCCATCAGCATGGCACTCATTTGCTATCAAGCAGCATGCAACCCAATGTGGGAAACTGAAGTTTGGGGTAATCTGGGGTTAGTGCCTGGGCTTCCAGTTGTGGCAGAATGCTGAAAATAACAGTTCATTCGGTATTTTGCACTTTGGAACTTCCTGAAGAGCAAAGGGAAATGGATTAAAATTCACATAAAACAAGTGAGATCAGCTTGTGAAGCCCCTTAAAGACATGTCTGGCCCAGGATCATAAAAATCCCCTCACTCAAACCCCTTGAACAAGGGGGAACTGCCCACACAAAAAGCTCAAATAGATTTTAGGTCATAAATGGCTAAGAAAAGAGACCCAGAGAAGAAGGACAGTAAACTTTGAGGACTAGTAGCTTCAGAGCAGTGATTGACATAACTGTTTGGTGAACATCAGTTTCAATTTAGTTTAACTAACAGAGACTCTGGTGTTTGAATAGCTGCCTCTCCAAAGCAGAAGTTCAACAGGGACTCCTCTCCCATCATGGTGTCTGCCGGACGCAAAAAAAAACCACAAGGGCATTGAATTTTGGTCTGTGGCACAGCAACTAGAAACACGCAAGTTCGGAGGAAATATGATAATAGTGCTGAGAAGAGTGAGAGAGGAGTGCAGCAACTCTCCAGATGCACCAGGCTATGAACCTGTTTGTGCTGTCTGGGGGGGGGGGGGGGAGTTGTAACTCAAAATGTGAAGGACGCCATAATGGAAAGGCTGAGAAATGGATTACGGCCTTTAGGTTCCAAAGATTAGTACCATTTTAGTGGGAAACTGTGGTGAAATATCTATCTATATATACAGATGTAAAACACAAACGAATTCATTAAAAAAGAGGAACCACAGAGCAGAAATATCTAGCGTAGACGGAAACCAGCCGTGTGGTGCTCTCAGATAGGGCTGAGTTGATATAGAAAGAAAACGGCTGAAAACCTCAACGAAAGCACTCGCACTTCAATAAAAATGGCTGCCAATCGCAGTGCGGCAGATATGCGAACAAGAAGTTGGAGGTGATTGTGTAAGAGCAGCAAAATTATAATTAAAAAAATTTCACTAATTCCATTTTTCCCTTCAAAGTACTTTAATTTGTTCATAATAGCTTAAGAGGGAGGTGCATCTGGGGGGTATTGTCTGCATGTATGTTTGCATGAAAAAGTGTTTTGCATTATCTACAACATTGTATTTTTAAGGCTTTACTCCTTATGTACTGCCCAATTTGGGGAATATCAAAATGTCATAAATGAAATGAAAAAAAAAAATCTGCTCCACCATAAAATATGCTGGGCCCCTGTCGTGCCTGACGCCTCAACAGAAGCAGCACCTTACGAGGAAGAGTCAAACGCCCAAACAGAGAATCAGACATCAGAACAGGCGGGCTTCTACCTGAGGCCCTGTAACCAGGCGACCCTTCCACAACCTGACTTGGGAGTAGCTGGACAGAGAGCCGTCCCTCATCCTGACCCTTTACCCCTTGGGCAAACAGCCGCGCCTCAGTCTGGCCACGAGGGCCCACGTTCTGCCCCTGAAGAGTGTGGGCAGGATGCCCCCCTTCCTCCCGACGCTGAGTCTCCTGAACAAGATACAGGAGACGCACGAGGCGGGATAGATTTGACTCGCCCGACTCTCAGATGCAGCTTACGCCGATTGGAACAGAAGGAAGCTTTGTCCCACCTCAGGGGGCAAAGGTGGGACAGGGAAAGCAGGGAAACAAGCAAAAACAGAGCGAGCAAACAATACAAAAACTCACAAAAACAAAATAAAAAGATATAAAGCCAAACAAAAAAAATACGAAGGGAAACAAAAGTGGGTCGTTTCAGCCCCGCCCCTCATAGGAAGAGGAGGAAAATGGGTGACTCACCTGCACACTGAAACAAGATTGTCGAGAGCAGAAACAGCACACACACGTGCAGGAAAGCGACGTGGCACTGCTTACAAGATGAACTCTCAACTGAAGAGGGAAGCGGCACCATGAGCGAGACGGGTGAGCTCCAGCCCTTGACCCCACGCTTCTGCCTGCTACCCACTTCGCACCTTCTTCCAGCCACTGCAAGGCCAGGAATACGGGCAGGAAAGGTGACCACAACAGCCCTACCACCAGCCCTGTCTTCCCGTTTTCCTTGGCGGCCTTCCCAACAACGGGGCCGGGGGCTGGAAAAGCCCTGCACTGGGACACCTGCATTCCTTTGCTGGCGCTGCCCCTTTCCTTATTATTCCTATTCAGAGGCCAGCTTTTGTCACAGACAGGTTCCAAAACAAAAGAAGCAACCAACGATTTCCTGACACAGGAAAGGATGCAAGTGCAGCCACCACACACACACACACGCACACCCCGCTGCAGAGACACATACTTTCTCAAGAGGCTGCATCACCTTTGGGAGGGAAGCCAACTTTCACAGGTTTCTGCAGCAACCACCTCCTAAGAAGGGCCCTGCGGCACCAGACTGCATCTCTCTGCAGTACCTGTCCATCTGCTTCTGATGGTGGACAGCCAGAGGCCTCTGGAAAGAGCGAAGGGCAACTGCCACGGAGCCCAAACCCCGAGGACTGCCAAGCCCTGCCATCAATGGATTTAGTTCTGCCTTCCCCAGCCCGACACCTCTGGACCCAGTAAACTCCGGGTCCCATCTGGACAGCCCATGATCGGGAATCCTGGGACTTACAGTCTGGAAAGCAACATGCCGGGGGCGACCACATTCGTTGCCTTGCCTTCACTTACCCCAACAGCTCTTGTCCTCGGGCTGCACCAGCCAACTCATCTTGCAGGGAGAAGGTTCATTTTCTTTCCCAGCTCAAAGCTCTAATGATGGCCTTCCCAGGCCCAAAATGCAGCCTCTCCTCCCCCTCCGTCATCTTTCTCTTCCTTATGGGAATTGTGGGAACGAGCACGTCTTCTCCTGCCCCCTTGGCGTCTCCCTGAGATTCCTCTTCCAGATGTTTATTTAAGGAAAGAGGGAGGGGGAAAGGGCACGGAGGGCTGCGGGACCCTATCAGAGTGAGGAATCTTGTATGCATTAAAGAGTGTGGGGGGGGGGGGGAGGTGTCCACAGCCTTCCAGCTCCCCTTGTCCGAAACATGTCTCCGGCACGTTGCCTGCATGCCGGCATGTCTGTCCTGGATGGGCTTCCCTGTCCCATTCCTTCCCACCATCAGGAGCAAATGGAGGTCAGTGCAGTAGAAAATAAAAGGCAGCTTGAAGCGAATCTGAATGTTTGGACGATAACACAACCCAACCAACTGCCCAGGAACCTCCACCAACATCACCCTGTGTTCTGTTTATTTATTCATTGGATTTATATCCTGCCCCATTAGCCAGTCACTACTCTCTGCCCTTTTCATCTTCACCATTCCATGACAGTTTATTATCTTTAAAATCTCCTTTTCTTGAAAGAGGACATCGAGGCAGGAGAATCAGTATACTGGGATCATAAGGAGCCCCATAACGACTACTCATTACTACTAGTAACACTTTTCACGTGCTGTTCCCAAGTCAAAAGCAACATACCTCTGAATACCAGTTACAGGCAGGCAAATAAAAGCACATCTGGGTTCATATCCTGCTTTTGGGCTTCCCAGGGACACCTGCCTGGCTGCTCTGGGACATCTTAGGTTATGCCCTTACTAAGAATCACCTTTCCCTTGTCTGCAAATACTTCACTCTGCTCTGGCTTGTGCTGCTGCCTGAAATATTGCGGGACTTACAGTACCATTAACCTTGTGGAACACCCTTCCTAGAAAGACCCACCTGTCTTGAGCACTGATCATTTTTAGATAAGAAACAAAAGCCTGGCTTTTTCAGAAGGCCTTTGAAGTAGATTGTTTTGTTTGCATTGGGTTTGCAGTGGTTATTGCTTTGTCTGGCTTATTTTGCAGTTTGATGCATTGTGCTTTTATTACTTCGATATTGCTTTTTGCATGGAGTTATGGCATTATTGGTTAAAGCCACTCTGCTTGCTTGCTTAAAAAAAGAAAACAGCCCAATATCAGTACAGTAAACAATAAGGAAGAAATGACTCTGGGGTCACTTCTTTTGGTCTTCCAAGCAGGTGGAGGCCACGTGAAACACCAGCCATGTTGCTTTCCAGCTCCTTCAGCCTGAGAGGTGCATCTCTCGCCATGCTGAGCGTCAGCTTTAGAGGCCAACACAGCTAGAAGCATTCACAATACAAGCTGCCAGGGACAGGTTGAGAGTCAACACACAAAGCAATTTCCTGATGCAAGCACAGGGCCACGTGATCGGTTCCCATTTGACCTGGCTACTTGTTCATGCTTTCCTTTCGCATCCTGTTCAACCGTCAAAACCTACAAAGAAACCCAAGAGGTGCTACATGAAAAACATACCGATACTTGGAGGGAAGCAGGTTGGGGACGGTACCTTTTAGGAGCTGCCTTAGGCAACTAACCTAAGCTTGTCGCACAGAAAAAGAAATCTGGAATACCAGCACTGGCCACCTAGCATGAGTGGAGGAGAATGACGAGTCGTAGGATATTTTTCTAAACATGTATGGGATTGCACCCTAATGCAGATAAGAGGGTTGGTTTTGCTTCTAATTATTCTTTATTGTTAATTTTAACAAATTTGAGCATCAGCACGGTTAACTGATAAGGGTGAGGGACCAGGACTCAGGCAGTCTGGGATCTGGGATCTTCTGGAAACCTCCCTGAGGCCTGACCCCTTTCCCCCAACCACACAGCCCCTGGCATTCACTCTGCAGCTGACCTCACAGGCTCAAGATGCTCCCTCGGCTCCCTGGCCATGGAGCCAATTGGGTGACTTTGGGCCAGTCACAGAGACTGGTTGTTGTTGAGGGAATAAGCTGCTAGCAGGAGAATTATGTAAGCTGCTTTGAGTTCATTGTAAGGGAAAAGTGGGATATAAATCTCATAAATATGTACATACAAGCCAAGCCAAGCCATGCATTCTTAACTGCTGGGGTTAACTACAGCAAAAATAGATTTTAGCTCTCCACTTTAGTGAAGTCCTCAAGTGGCCTTGTTCAACCTCCTGTGCAGGTGTATGATTGTCACTCCTTTTTATGGGAAACAAATAAAGCAACTATACATAGAAAGTATTATTGTGGTAAAGGCAAATCTGTCCTTCAGATGAATTTTTTTGGGGGGGAGTGGATGCAATGGGTATACACAAGTACACCACATTCTTTCTCTGCCTCTCACACCCCACACAGCAGGTTCAAGCAAAGAGAAGCCCTTCCTTCCAACACACACACCCCTTCAGAAGGCATTTTAGCAGAAAATAGAAACAGCTTATTATTTTAATGATTGCTTTGGGGACCCTTTTCCCGATGCATGCAGCTTCTGCCTCTTCTCACAGAGCACAGCCTAATCAGACAGTTGAGGAACTGGTTGTAGGTGGATTATTTGTACTATATTTTACTCTGCAAGGGGAAACAGGTTCACACACACTGCCTTTGATCCACGCAAGTCAATCAAACTGCAGCGCTCCTTCAATGGGGGCACGGAGGAGGAGAGGAAGCGGAGGGAGGCTGCACATGCCAGGCCTCCCTGGAGCTTCTGGAAACCTCCCTGAGGCCTGACCCCTTCCCCCAACCGCACAGCCCCTGGCATGCACGCTGCAGCTGACCTCACAGGCTCAAGATGCTCCCTCGGCTCCCTGGGCAGGAAAAATGTCTGGCATGCAAAAGCTGGCCGAGGGCTGGCGGGCAGGGAGAGGTGGGGACGGCTGCAGCTGGAGAGAAAGACGGGCCTTGCGAAGGGCAGCAGTTTCCACATCAGACTCAGGTAAGGTAGGCAGTCGCTTTTCTGCCCTGGCACAGGACAACCTCACAGGAGTTCAGAGGTACCATATTTCAGGCTCTGTCACTTCAAACGGCTTCTTGATTTTTCCCGTTCCTAGTTTCGGGTCATGGGAAGCAGAGACTGGAGTAAGACAGAACACCTGTGCTCAGAAATTGTGTAGTGTGGTTCAGTGCAGCCTCATTTAACCAGGTGCCTTTCAGAAGTGTTGGACTACAACACCCAGCTGTGCTGGTGTGGGCTGATAGGAGCTGTAGTCCACACATCTGGAAGGTGCCCAGTTGGGGAAAGGATGGCATGATAGATTCCAGGCATGGATATGAACAGCAGAGCAATGCTGATTCGATTCTGAATTTCGTTTCGATTCAGTGGGAGAGAATGAAGTACTGCAAAAAGTAAGGATTTTTATATGTATATATACATTTCATGCATTAAAGAGGAAAAAACAGTTCCGCCTACCTCCTAGAATGCTGCTCAACCAACACTCCTGCTTTCCCTGTTTACTTCCAGCCTGTGGTAGACAAAAGAGCAAGATTAGGTGGTGTCTTGTGGCTCCTTGCAGCCTTCGACAGTCAGGGATGCCGTGAATTATAGCCCATCAACAACTACAGCCTCACAGGTTAGACTCACACACTGACTCTACCCTATTTCACAAAAGCCAGTTGTATGGCCCCACCAGGATGAAGATACAGGCACCATGTTTTCCCTTTTAAAAACACAAACAGATCATCTTTCTTCTACACACCTAGATCCATTTCTGAAGCAAATATTCAATAAAATCCAGCAATCACATGAATGTCCCATAAGCCAAGCACCAGTTCTGGCCTAAAAGGATGTCTCGAAAAGCCCTTTTCCAGACTCCAGGCATGTTGATCTCCATTGTAAAACCTTTTAATTAAGCAGCCACCAGGTACCGCATTCCACAGATCATTCTTCCGCCACCCACATCCCTCACCTCCAACCCTCTGCTTCCTAGAACAACACAGGCTTGTGAAATAATTAGTTTGTAAACAGGGATGGGGCGGTTCTGGCCCCTTTTAGCCTTAGCTAAATGCAAATTTTATTGAACTGCACCGGCAGATCACAGAAAAGTTAATCACTGTTGCCACGCAACAATGCCTTTAATTCTCCAGCCTCTTTTCCATCTCTTCCAAACCTAGAACCCACCCTTCCTGCTTTTCTTTCTTTTTTTAAAGAGGCAAAGCCGTCAAACGTGGCTCCCTCGACCGCTTCTTTTTCAGTTTGCTCCTTTGTTAGGGAAGTAAACAGTGCCCGCATATGTGCTCCCCACCCCCAAAAGCCGAGATCGGCGAGGTCGGCCCCAGCTCCGCGTCCAAGCCCAGTCCCGGAGTAACGCAGAAGAGCGACCACACGTCTTGCGGCACCTTCGAGATGAACGAAAGCGAGCTGGGACCGGCGCCCCCACATAAGCTTTCCCCAGCCGGGCACCCACGAACGCCGAGCCACAGCTCCCCTCCCTCCGCAACGCTGGATTTTGGGGGCGCGGGGTCGACGGTTGCTCGGAGCGGAAGCAGCGCCCCAGGCGTGCGCTCGGAGGCGCCCCGTTGCCCGCGCATCCGGGGCCAAAGCAAACCTCGCCCCGCGCCCCACAAGCAGCACCCAGGCGACAGCGCCCAGCCGGCAGCGAGCGCGGTTTGGCGAAGGCGGCGCGTCACCTACTCGGGAGTAAGCTGCTGAACTGCGGCCAGACGGGGCTTACTCCCGAGTAAACCTCTGCAGGGCAGAGCTGCGAAGCGCTTCCAGTCCCAAAGCAGGGCTTTTTTCCCCCTTTTTTTCGGCGGGGGGGGGAGCGGCCGACGCCGCGCGCCGCGCTGCGTGCAAACAATGCCCGGCGCTGCCGGCCGCCCGAGGCAGGGCACGTCCCTCTCCGCGCCGCGGGATCCCGCGGGCGCCGGTTGGGGGGCAGCGCGGCGCTGCTCTCACCTGGATCGACCTTGCGCTGGGCTCCCACCTCCGACGCAGGGCCCCGGGACGCCGCTGGCGGGGGTTTCCTGTTGCAGGCAGAGGGCGGCTCCGGGCGGGGGGGCAGGAAGCCGACTGCATTTTCCGGCGGCCTCCCAGCCCTCCCGTCTCCTCCTCCTCCTCCTCCCCGTCCCCGCCCCTCCCTTTTCGCCGTCCTTTTGCGCGGCGGCGCAGAGCGCTGCCGGCTGATCTCTTCCGACTTGCTCGCATTCCCTTTGCTCACGAATGCGGCGCACATCCGGCAGGTAGACACGTGCCGTGGGGGCGGAATGCATGTCTGAACGTGCGGAGTGGCGGGGGCATCGAGGAGCCCAAACGTGAGCGTGTCTCCCCGCAGAAGTGATGGGGTTGTTCTCCCCCCCCCCCCCGGTGTGTCCGGGCGGGGAAGGAAGGGAGAAATGCATTAAGTTAAGGCAGAACAAGCCGCGGCTCCCGCCCTCGCGCGTGCTTACTGGAAAGTACGCCCCTTTCTGCCAAATCGAATTTACTTCCAGGTAATTACGGCTCTCGGCTGCGTAGCTGAGCAGGTTTTCCTGACTGAAAAGAAAATGCACTGTAGATGCAAGGGGCTTGTTTTCACATCGAGCCAGCCCCTGCTTGCAAAGCTCTAAAAAGAGAGACCAGAAATTCTGTAAGTTTCTGTAATAAGGGACCGAACCTCCCCCCACCCCAAGCTGCCGCTTCCATTTTCACTGCGGCTGGAAAGGTGCCTTTATTTCCCGGGCCTTGTCTTCCTCTGCCTTTAGGTGGCGCTGTGGTATAGCTGCAGTCTTGCGGAATTGCGCCTTTACAAGTGGCTTTCAGCTGGTTTGTTCCAGATCCTTTAGCCAATGTCGTGATCCTCTGCGGTTTCACCTATATTTAACAGTTGTTTTCACATCTTTATTTTTAGAGCTGAGACAATGAGCTATTCTGTCTTGTAATCAAACATTAGGAAGTGCTCATGAAATTTTGCCCTGTGGCTGTATCACAGATCCTCCTTTTGCTTGTGAAATGGTATACAAAGAAAACAGGAACACCAGCCTCAGAAAAACAGTGCAGTGAACATGGGTATAAATAATACATAAAATAGGTAGAGATGCCCCTTTTTCCTCACAGCAACCCTGCAAGGTAGGTCAGGCTGAGCATCAACGACAGGCCGAAAGTCAGCAGTAACCTTCATGGCCTTATGGAACCTATGGAATGCGCTCCCCAGAGAGGTCTGCCTGGCGCAGTCATTATTTGCTTTTCGGTGCCAGGCCAAGACCTTTTTATTTGAAAGTTATTTTAACTGTTAATTTATTATTATTGTATTTATAGGTTTTAATATATAGCTGAGATGGTACCAGTTTGTAAATTATTGATTGTATTTTTATGGATGTTGTGAGCTGCCCAGAGGCTTTGTTGCAATGGGGGCGGCATAGAAATTTTTTTAATAAATAAATAAATAAGAGGACTAAAACCCAGACCTTCCAAGTTGCAGTCCAGCACTCTAATCACTATAGCAACTATCATATTTTAATCCAAAATTCAGGCCAAAGTGGCTCATATCAGTAAATTCAATATGCTTTGCTAGTATTGCACATATACGTCAAAGAGACAAGTCCCCTGCCATACAGCCTATAAATAGGTCCTATCCACACTTACCTCAGAGTAAGCCTTGTTTGGCAGTTTGGGACATCTGAATAAATATGCGTGGGACTGTGTGCAGGAAAAGACAAATGCCAAAAGGAAGGGAAGTGAGATCAGTTTGGCAAGGCCAGAACAGAGCAGTGAATTTATAACAGGCATTTAGATCTAGTCAGGTGTGGCGAGGCTGATCTTAAGAACTGGCTAGTGGGCACAGGGTGGGGGGTGGCCAGGTGCAGAAATGGAGAAGACTGCTGCCCTTTTAACAGGGAATTTCAGGCAGTGTGACTTGCATGATTTGTTGTAAGCCGCCCCGAGGCTTCGGCGAATGGGGCGGCATAAAAATGTTTTAATAAATAAAAAAAATAAAAAAATGATAAGTGAATGTGCAGACATTCCTGCTGCTGCTCTGTTAAAAGGGCAGCCATGGAACACTGGGTCATACCCTCTTTTCCCTTACTGGTGATCTTTCAGGCATGAAAGTGGCTAAATACACAGCCATTCTTAGCCTCTTGGTAATTCTCACAGAATCCAGAATGAATGACCCATCAACAATGCAGCACAAGACAGACTGGTTCCTTGCAACTTCTCCTTTTGTGGAGCTGAACTGGCCTTCCTCTTGCACAGTACTTTTACCAGGCAGAGTAGAGGAGGGGAGCGCATGGGGTAAACGCTTGCAAAACTGTCAAGTACTTTTCATTCGGTTGAAGTGTTTCTCTTCCCTGTTGTCCCAATAATTTCAACAGCCCTGTATGGTTGGCCAGCATAACTATTGTATTACGTGCTCTAAACACTTTAGTGTAACTGTCTTGCAAGTGAGACCTAAACCAAGACTTTGCAGTGCCGTGATTCCTTGTTTCCAGCCAGCCATGCTCTCTCCCAGGTGCTCCATTCTGTCCCCCTCCCACCAGAGGCTGCACTATTCCATGGCCCCGGAGCATGTTCATTCTTCATCAGGCTTGTTTTGGGAAAGTTAGTAGGAAAGTCCAAGGCTGGAGAAGAAGACAACAACCAACTATGAAATGCATTGAGGGGGCAAAATGTGAGCCAAGGCCCCTGTGTTTTTGCACGCAGGCAGCAGCTGAAGTCATGATCAGGCATGAAATAGGAGTCTGCAGCTTTCTAGACTGCAACCCAGACTCTTAACTACAATGGATTGTAGTCCCTAACTCCTAGTTCATTATGCCAAAGGAGTCGGAGTCTGAGAGAGGGAACTGAAATTTGCTTTTCAAGTAAAAGACGAAGTACAGAGGGAATTTGTGTCTGGCTGGCATGCAAAACTCCGGTTTCTTCTTTACATGCAGAGCTCTACAGGAATCCATTGTGAAACCGTGTTATCTAAAAAATTAAAGCAGGATATAATTTTAGGGACTGTCCCCAGTGATGCTTGCTTTGGGAAGCAGAAGTGTGCTCTCCCACCTGAGAGAAAAAGGAGTCAGCCAAACACAAAGAAAGCAGAAGTTCCCTTCTTTAGACAGATCATAAAAGCAGATGATTTGGTTTGCTGTTTGCATTTACAGGTGCTTAACAAATCCAGGCTTAGCACTGCTGGCCAGAGGTGCGCTCACCTGGTACCAGAAAGTGCATCGAGGCAGTATAAATACTTAAAGATAAGCCTTGCAGAATGTATAGCAGATGGATGCTGGTTTTGAGCAGGATGCACAGATGATAAATCATATCCCTGCTTTCCCATAACTCCCGTAATAAAAGTCAGCAGTGGAAGTAGAAAAGTTCTCTGGTACTTCTTTAAACAAACATGCATGAGGTGTATAGTAAAGCAATGCATCTCTGAGCATGCACAGAGTGCCTTTCTCTGGGGGTGTCTGCACAGAATTAGAATTAAGGGCAACAGTGGAGCAGATGTTTGGGAACTGCTTGACATAAAAGATTTTTAAGGCACATCTGTAGCTTTTGAGAATCCCGAGTTCCAGTACCTCCCCTTTTACTGATTAATGGTGGCTGGAGTATGCTGGGAGTTAAGGGTTTTTTCTGTCAAAGCAGGTATAGGATTGTGCCTTTAGTCCTGTTGCCACCGTCTTCCGACAATGCAGTCCCTCCATTAATACAACCAAAAACGTTTGAAAAATGGCCTAAAGCTTATGGGATATGTATTCCTCATTGCTAACCTGAGATTACTTATTTTCCAAACTGGTAAGAATGAGTTTCTCCTTTTCTCCAAATAAAATGCTAGAAATTATGGCCTTCATCTAATGAAGTACAAAGTATACCTTCATACAACCAGGTGTTTTCAGCTTTTCTTGCAGGTGGAGCCATCTGAAACTTCTAGACTGCTGTCAGCTCCGAACACCCCATTTCACGGAAGACACAGTGATACTCGGAGAAACACACGGCAAAAGGACAAGCAAGAGAGGGGGGTCCTGTCCCCCACATGCGGCTATTATCCCTTGGCCTTTCTTTTTTCCCCTCTGGGCAACAGGGCGTGCTCCAAAACAGAGCAGCGGGCTGTTTGGCACCAAACTTTCTTTTCTAGGACCAAGAGGCATTCTTTGAAATAAAAATGGTGTTGGAGGCGGCGGCTTTACTTTGCAGCTTGCTAGACACCCCATTAAAAGAAAAATCAGAAAGCCAGATTATGTCCAAAAAGCTCTGTATGCACATGATGGTTATCATGTTGCTGGACTTAATTAGCTCGTGGAATGGATTCCATCCATGCTGCGGTCATTACTCCTGGCTTTGGTTGTTGTTATGTGCCATCAAGTTTTCTCTGACTTATGGGCCACCCTGTGAATCCATAAGGCAGCCTGCCCTGACAGCTCCGCTCAGTCCTTGCAAATTGCTTCATTTCGGATGGATTCACATGTTAAGGTATACACCCAGGAAGAGAACTCGTGGCTTAGATGGCTTCAGAAGGACTGGGCAGAGGGCCGCTGGTCCTGCTGGAACCTCTGTGCCACAGTATGTCCACCCACTCTTCATTCCAAAAAGGCCCCTACAGCGGGTCACAGACCCTCGAGCTTGCAATCTGAAAGATGCGACACAAAAGGAAATGTGACTGGGAAGGAGAAGGGAAAAAAACCCACTTCAGGCACCAAATCTTCGTTTCAGAGCTGAATGCCTGTTGCAGGGGAGCAACAGTGTGCGAGACGGCTTGGCTTCATTCCTGGAGACACTTGTGAGAGGCATAATGCTGTCTCAGAGGGACCTTTGGTCCAATCCAGCAGGGCTTTTACACAATAGTTGTAACAGGGTTGCTTCATCCATGTGAGATTGGGCAGCAGTGGCCAATGAAAGCAGCAGATCAGTCCAAAAGAACATTTTGTAGCTTCCTTTCCAGGTGGGTCAAAGTAGCTTCAAAATGCCCGGCTATTTATTTACACGGGTGATCAGGCCAAGATGTGGAGGCATGTGTGGAAGCCATCTGTGAAGAACTGAACCGAGCAGTACTGGGCTGAACATTCCCACTGTCTTTCTTGAACCCTTGCCTACGGCAGGGGTTCCAGGCCAAGTCTCTGGTGCTTTTTCACCCAGCTTTGAGTCATAGGGTTTTCCCTCTGCTGGTGAACTAGGGGCATTACAAAACTTGATTTCCACATTTCAGTCTCAATCCCACCCTGATAGAAAGCACAACTGTTGATCCTGAAATGTTTGGGGTGCAATGCCAGTTGTTAAATCTGAAGAATGAAAAAAAATCCTAGCTTTGTGTCCAATGGGTAATGAATAGCCAGTATTAGTCTAACTGCTATCCCATTGCTGTCCATGGGCAGATCAGCATCAAGGGCACACACTGATGTGCAGCTGACAAAGGCCCAGGCCCCAGCAGGGGCTCACTGAAAACAGCCCGTGGGAGTTGCGACACCATTGCAAGCTACTTCCACTCCCTGCCCCAGACCACGGTGGTGGTAAGAAGGAGAGGAGCAGAAGCTCTCCCAGCCCTGCCGGAGCAGACCAAAGAAGCATCTAGTGCAGTGCTCCAAACACACAGTGGCAAACCAGCTGCCCACTGGAGCTCTGAAGAAGGACGAGGAGGTAGGCAGGCTCTGGTGAAGGAGCCAGCAAGGCTAGTAGCCCCCGATAGCCGCCTCTTCCACGAATCTGTCCAATTACCCAAATGGGTGGCCATCCCCATTTCCTGTGGGAGCAAATTCCATAATTCAACTATACATCTTGTGATAAATTCTGTCCTAAACACCCCACCAGTCATCTTCATGGGATGACTCCGGGTTCGAGTGTTGTGGGATAGGGAGAAAAGTGGACACTCCTGTTTTAAGCCGTAAGAATTGGTGCTGCCTTTGTTTTCCAAGCTGTGCAGGAAAACAATACAGCAAGTGAGGAAAAACCGTGGAAGGTATAATGGGGTTGGGGCATGGCAGTGGGTCAGCTTTGGACAAGATCCTTGGTATCAGAAGCGATGTTGCAAACAAATTTCTGCTTGCAGCTGTGCAAAGTTGGAGCTGTGCTTTGGATGCCCCTGAGGAGTTGCCAGTGCTTGTGTGCAGAATCCGGCAGCGCTCGGTACACCGCCCTATTTTAAAGGGGCGGGATAGACATTTCTAGTGAAAACTGAGGCTGCTTGCAACAACAACAACAAAAACCACTCATTAGCTTAGCTGGGTGGAGCAAGAAGGCAACGGGGCGCATCTCCTGGTATCTGTGTAGAAGAGAGAGAAAATAAGCCTATAAGTTAAAAAAAAACAACAACCCAACAGCTGCATTTGTCTGCAGGCTGAGGAAGGACTGGCTAATTCTGAGTGGCTGATAGCAGGATGGAACGCGGCCAGTTCCAGCTCTGTTCCTTGCTGCTCCTGAGCCTGCTTTCAGGTAGGAAACCTCTGGGGCTGGAGGTTGTGACAAGGCAGGGCCTTAGGGTGCCTCTGGGTGAGGTTTCTGTTTTGCAATTTTATTAGGTGTTGTAGGAATGAGCAACCTCTTTTAGGTGTAACCCTCCTAGAGGCAGCCAAAGAAAAGCACCATTAATGTGCTGGACTTTGGCAGCATCCGGGAATGTAACAGTTGAACAGGTGTGTTGGTTACTTGTCTCCATGCCAGGAAAAGCATCACCTCTTTAAAGTGTGTCAGATTGCTTGTCGTGAAGCTGTTGGCAGGTAGGTTTGGAGAGTGCCGGAGGAACAGCAGCTTAATTCTCTTCTGTCTACTCAGAAATAAGCCCCATTGAATCCAACTGGACTTTAGCTGAGGCTACTGTTTATTGGACTGTGTCCTACAGTGTGAGCTTGGCAACTGAATTTAAAACAAGGCCATAAGTGTTGGGAAAAACCTATACTGAAAATCATTTTTAAGAGCAGGACTGTAAGTTAAGTGACCAGACATGGTTATCTTTTCAAGGTAGTTTGGTTCTGATGCAATGTAGGATCTACCCGATAATGTTATAGTACAACCTGCCCCATCTCCTTCATGATGGAACTGTGCCGACTAGAAGTGATGGGCGGTGGAATCCAAGACATCTAAATGATGCCATGTTGAGGAAGTCTGGGTTATTGCAATGGAGAATGAAAGAGAAAATGTGAACTGAATTGTGGTATTATCTTGTGCTTTATGCTCTGGATATCCGTTAAGGTTCAGTGGTATATCATGTGTTCGGAATGCAAAAGGCCCCAGACCCAATTCCTAACATCTTTAGATAGGGTAGGAAAAGTTATATGCAAGGACAGAGATGTACCGCTGGCCAGGGAAGATGATACCAAACAAGGTGGATCGGTTGAGATCGGTATAAGGAAGCTGCTTATGTTCTTCAATATTTCAAAGGCACTTTTATTAAGTTCTTAATAATATAGAAATCTCATTAAATGTATCTGCTTGATTAAAAGTGATCAATCAGCTAAATAGTCTTTATTTGATTGAAAACCTTAACTATAACCTTCCCCGATGCTTTATAGTAAAGTCATACCAAAATATCACAGCTACATTGAATGTGATCTATTTTGATCTTTTTGCCTCTCCAAAGGAATAATAAACATAGAAAACTTTTGTGCTTAACCTGTGTTGATTCATGCTTTATGTATTTTCATTAAAGGGATCCTCAAAAGGCACTGGGGTTAGTTAGAACCTAATTAGGGTGGAATAGAACAGATGTTAATAATTCCTGTCACACACCTGTAACTGTCTTCTCAAAAGTACATTACACTGTGTTTATTTCCAGGTAAGTGGGTATAAGATTGCTGCCTGGATATTTAATTCTGGAGATCAAAATGACTCCAGCATGATAAAAATGACACAGAAGATGCAGCAAAGGATTTAGGAATTTAGCATTGCTATTCTAATTCATACTTCTAGGAGGGCTGCATATCAGACAGATACTAAGTCTGCAAATTTATAACGTAACACTCCTTCTGCAATATAAAAAGCAGTTATAAAAAGAGTTCTACATTTTACATTAATTTGGAGGTACTTTCAAACACTAGTCAAATTTCAAACAATTAATTGGAGTTTATTTGACCTCAATTTCAGATTAGTAAAAAGTTTTTGTATAAACATAGGAAGACTAAATGAAGCTGTTGGAAAAGGCAACCCCTTTTGCATAGCATCCCATGGTTTTGAAAATATTGATTGGATCAACCATATTATATATAAATTAGGGTTATGTAAGTTTACCCAGAGTTAAGCACCACTAAGTTCAATAGGGCTAATTCTTGAATCATTGTCTAAATGATTGTAGCCTCATGACATGAACTAGTGCATATCTACTTGGAATTAAGCCCAACCAAGTCCAGTGGAATTTACTCCCAGGTTAACTGTGACCTTAACCTCTGCATGGATTTCTTCCTAAAGCAGGTTTATGGATTGCCACTCTTCAAGCTGCTTTGGCAAGTAGGAATAAACTGCAGGTGATTAAGCAGGGATGATTTTGTAAAATGGAAAGCAGTTGATTCTTTTTAGCTTTCCTTTTGATGAACTTCAGATGGCAAAATGCACAGAGTGCATTGTTTTTCTAGAGGCTTTTCATAGACTGACTTGTCATTCAACCTGCTGCCCATTCTTGCCAGCTTTTGCTAGCCAAGATCTGGATTTTGTGAAGACACTAAAGCTCGTGTCATCCTGTTCCATGGCGGTGGGCATTCAAGCCCTACCTGCCCCCCACACACCCACTTCTGAACATGCAATGGCCTATTTTAGAACAGCTGCCCCTAGAGACTCGTTATATAAGGCTCCAAACCATCCTGTAAAGCCTCAACTTCTGCATCCTCAGAAAGGTAAGGCTGCAAAGTTCACTTTAGAAGAAAAACTACCCCGCTTCTGTTTCCTGTCAACAGTGGCAGGAAAAAGGAACTAAAACCAGCACAATACCCTCAAGGGGTGATTGGGGGCATTTTGTGCGGAGATGTGGTTCGGTGGTCTGACCAGCGGGGAAGGAACTGTGGAGAGATGCAGAGTGCTTGTTATTGGAAAGGTGGTTAATACATCGTGGAGTGGAGAGCAAGTGGGTTGCTGCTGCTGCTTTTTTTTTTAATACTATTCCTGTACCTGTCAAGGGGAAATTAATCAGGTGTCCACTTACCTCCCTCTTAGGAAAAGTTTAATCTCTTAAATGTCTGCACATTATGTATTGCCTAAAGCATGACCTTAAGGGTACTAGCAACCATTTTACTCTAAAGATGGAACATATGACATTTCTACTGAGTCTGACCACTTTTCCTGGATTATGTACCCTGACTGACAACAGTTCTCCAGGATGTTCCAGATAAAGATACCTTTATCTAAAGATAACATGAGCTCATAAGATTGGCTTAGCTGGAAAGTTCTGCCTGCACTAGTTTTTCCGTACCTTTTGAACCCCACCTGTACTGTATTTCCAAGAGTGCTGCCATGTTGGAAGAGGATGGAATCCTAGCCTTGCCTTTCCCACATTATGATGCCTAGACCTGAAGATACAGAACTCACACGTTCTGTAGACTAAACATTCTCCCTTCTCTTGTCCCCAGGTTATGTTTGTGAAAATAAGACCACACCTGCAAATGAAACCATTTCAACACCCAAACCACGTGATGTCACAAGTCACAATATCACAGCAAAGGAGACAACTTTGCAGACTGAGAAGGCTGGGACTGTGAAAAATAAAAATGTTCAGGACTTACATCTGAGAATGGCCCACTATTCCCAAGAGAAGGTGATTGTGGAAGCTGGACCGCCTTCTAAAATCCTTACTGAAGGAGAGCATGCCACGCTAGAGTGCAGGTTCAAGGCGCCAGGAGGGGCCAAAGCCATGTGGAAAAAGTCTTGTTCTCCCAACTGCAGCCTCAGCAGCGAAATCTCCGAGACCTACGAGACCGATGTCAACTACACTCTGGGGTTGGCGAAACTCTTCTTCAAGAACGCTGAAAGAAATGATACTGGCATGTATTACTGCTTTGTGCATACAGAAAGCGCCCAAGATCATTCATGTGGCACTTACCTGTGGGTCCGGAGTAAGTGTGAACTTTGTGCTCCTATGGGTTGGAGTGATATCTGTGTATCAATGGGGTGGTCCATTTTGCTCTAAGGGAAAGGGCTACCTTCGGATCTCCAGTTAGGCAGGCTGGGAGGAAGGCACAGACCATCCGTGGTTGCGTAGGGAATGCTGAGCGCTGTTTCCAATTTTTCATTTACCTAGCTACAAGCATTTTTTTCAAAGATGGGAAGGAAAGTGACTGTGATTGGCCAATGTATGTTAAAAGGGAGTTACAAGACAAAACTCAAACTCACAGGAGCCTGCTCTGAAAAACATGGCTCTTAAATTGCTGGGCTAGGGAACCTGCAACCTTCTGGATGTTGGTGAACTACTCTTCCCATCATCCCTCACTGTTGCCCAGGATGGCTAGAACTGATGGGAGTAAGAGCCCAGCAATATCTGCAGGACTGCAGATGACCCAGCCCCTGTCAAGCAAAATTGAAATACAGGAAATCTGTTTGTTCCTGAAATTTGTCAATATTTCAAGGTTTGACTTTTTTGAATTTTGAGCATTTTAAACATTACTTTTGAGATAGAATCATAGAATAGTAGAGTTGGAAGGAGCCGTCAGGAGCAACCCTCTGTTCATTGCAGGACTCCAGGATAAGCATCCTTGACAGATGGCTGTCCAGCTGCCTCTTGAATGCCTCCGGTGTGGGAGAGCCCACCATCTCCCTAGGTGATTGGTTCCATTGTCATACTGCTCTAGCAGTCAGGAAATGTTTCCTGTGATCTAGCCAGAATTCGGCTTCCTTTACCTTGAGCCCGTTATTCCATCTCCTGCACTCTGGGATGATCAAGAAGAGATCCCGGCCATCCTCTTTGAGACAGCCTTTCAAGTACTTGTCAAGTGCTAACAAATCCCCCCTCAGTCTTCTCTTCTGATCCTTCCCCTGGCTTGCCTGAGTTTTGAACAGAAGTGGGTGTGGTAATTCTCACCTTATCCCTCAGAGGGAAATACACAATCATCAGTTACGACTCAGTAAATGAATGCACTCCCTGTATCAGAAGTAGAGGGAAGAGAATATCGTATATATCATTTTGGTGAAGCAGCTTGGAATGTCAGCTTTGAGATTTTTTTCTCAGTCTTAGCCAGGCAAGGTTCCTGAACAGATGCTTTACGAAGTTCGTTGGTCCTTCCAGATGAATGGGAGCATCAAGGATAAGCTATAGAGGAACTGAGGCTGGTACAGATGAGTTCTGGGCTAGTTAGGATGTAGTCCAATGCAAGACATTACCTTTTATTCCTTCCTTTCTCCAATAGGCTTAATTCTTCCCTAGCTCAACTTTTATTCTTACAACCTTATTCTTGTGAAATGAGATACTCCAGTCGTTATCTCTCAGTGTATCTCAGACAAGATGTTGTAACTATTCTCCAACCTTGCACATGCTGATCAATTGAACTTTCGTTTCCTGTCTGAAAGTTCTGTTGGCCTGTTGACTCACCCGACATGTAATGTGAAGTTTTTAAACTGCAGAAAATGTTAGTGGGATTTCAATGCATCTAAATAGCAGTATAGTGCATGCTGTTTCTATATCCCATGCTCATGCTGCCCACATTCCTAGGAAAAGGATTCCACGTTTTGCAAAAATGGCTATCACACCGAACTCCATAGAACAAATTAATATACACATTGGCGATTTTTGCCATTTTTCAGAGTGCAAAATATGCATCGATTCTTTCGATGGGATCAGAAGAGAGCAATAGAATGGGGAGGTCAGAGAAGCCATGGGGTTTGTGGATCAAACAGGGACTCTCCTGCTTGCTCTCTTACAGGACCTCGCCCAGTCTCCTTCTTGAACATGGATGAATCCATCAAAAACAAGATCATCACCGCTGAGGGCTTTCTCCTGCTCATCTGTGCCATCGGTCCTGGTCTTTTTCTGCTATTCAGGGTGAGCTGTTTTTTCCCTCTGCCCGTCATTTGCACGCACACAAATATATAGCATGACCTGTTCTGAATACATCAGCCTACAGTTTCCAGTCACCAGATCTTGTTCTGCTTTTGATGGTATGTTGAGGAGTGCTCTCCTGTCCCATGGAGGCCTAGCAGACAAGCTGTCGGAGAAACCAAGCTGTTTTAAGTTTCTCATTTGGAGGTTTCCCGAAGACCAAATATTGCACCTATGTTCTGGAATTCTTCCCAACACCCTTTTCAAATATTCGGCCACAACATCTAGCTATCGACCCAGTTTGCATTTAAATGACTAATTGTGGATTAATTAAGTGGGGTCATGCAAAAGAGCACATGCTGTCTCACTTCGTATTTGGTTTAGAATATAACCCAGGAATGGGTTGTTCAGTGTTGCATGAAAATCTGGCCCTCTGTGCTGTTCCAGGGGATAAATCCTGCATTTTAATCCAACACCAAACCATAATTTAAAACTCTAGGTTCTTTTCCCTTCAACAGCCCAGAGTGTTATGGTCATAGGTCACACCAAATGGTTTTTCTAAACCAGATGCAAAGCAGAAGTACGAGGCAACATGCTTGCTTGCATCCCTAGCCAACCATTAGTTGAACATTCCATGGGTTGTTGTTACATGTGAACTGGGCTAATACATTTAATGCAAAAATTCCCCCAAATGGTAGTTATTAGAATCTCATGGGCAGGCTACCAACAACAAATTTTGGGGATAGTGCACAAAGATAAAATGCTGTTGACCATTTAGAAAAATATTTGTGCAATTTTATTTGCTATTTATATCCTGCCTTTCTGCAATGATGGGACTCCAGGCAGAATGCATGCAGTCTTCCATTCAGATATTAACCTCATCCAGATGGTTTAGTTTCAACAACTTTGCAGGAACATGGGCCTGATACTCATCAGAGTCCTGTTGCTGCATCTACATTACTTACCAAAGGGTACTTCACAAAACTTCAGCTTGGTTGTGTACAGGTGTTCGTGGAATTAGCTATTGGATTCTTCAATTATCCAGTTATCCAGCATGAGGCTTTCACCCCATAAGACCGAGTTTACATAACTGCATTGCCATATGTCTTGGTTAGCAGTAACATGTACTCAGGTTTACCTTGTGTTAATTCACTGAGAAACACTTTTGTTTGGTTTTATTTGGCCCTTATATTGTCTAAATAAATTAGTTTAAGTGTCATAACTTCTTCCAGTCAACTTCCATCTGACTCCCATCCATAAAAAGCATACTTTTCCACTTTACTGGTAATTAGTTAACCCACTATAAGTAATGGCCTCATTTGTTCTCTATCCCTTTTGTTCTGCACAACCAACGTATTAATTAATATGGTGAGCATTGTGACAAACCTATGAATACCATTCTAAAAATAGGGATTCTTGGACATTCTGTATTTGCAGTTGCGAAACAGCCACCAAAATCTTGATGGATGTGGTTGCACTTTCTCCTAAGCATGGTGTCATTTCATTTATTACATTTCTATGCTGCCCAGCAATGAAAGCACTCTGGGTGATTCACAGCAATAAAAGAAAGCATACTAATATATCCATTGCAGTAAGTACATCATTACAATAAGAAACAACCCAAACTGTTTGTTTGTTTAAAACTTTTGTAGACTGTCCCATTACCAAAGTCTCAGGATGGTTTAACAATAAAATAGTATTTCATGAACACTAGCATTAGTTACAGGAAATGCAAGATCAAAGATGACCACATAATGTCAATTATCATTAAGCAGTAATCTGTAAGCCAGGACCAAATCCACCAAATAAACTTTTCCTATGCATTGAGGCATTAATACACAATACAAACTGCAAACAGCTACCCCAGGAATACAAAGTGCAACAAGATTTCTTATTGCCAGCAATAGATGCTCTCTTCCGTGCGTTGCTCTTTCATCTTGGTGCAATTCTCAAAGCTTCCTTAGTTAATCTCTTCCAGACTCTTACTTCTCTGCAGTCCTTGATTCTGACCTGTCAAATAAACCACTGACCCCCCACAGAGTAAAAATTTAAGTAGGTATGTAAATAGCTAGGTGTTGGAGGATTTTGTTTTTTACTTGAAGCAGCAAAAGGTTTTGGGCTAGCCCTGCTAGAGTCTTGTTGTCTTTCTTTTGCAGAAGCGATGGGAAAATGAACGCCTCTTGCAGGCCAAGAAGGCAGCTTATGAAGAGGAGAATTTATATGAGGTAACTGCAGGAAACACATGTGCAAGGGAATATAGGCAATTTTTTAATCAAGGGAGGTGTGGTGATGCTTGTACTCCTGTCAGTGGAAGCAGGAATCCCAGCCAGCCGGCCCATTCTATTACAGTTTACTACAGAAACTCACACAAAAGCTAAATGAGAGAGCCATATTGGTGGGAATACCAGCCCAAAATTAGTAGATTTAAAAATTTAAAAGTTCTTTGATCCAAATAGGAAAGGCAGTCAACAACATTACCATTCCAAAAAAAAAAAAAAAAAATACAGTAGATCTAAGACTATCTTTCCAGTCCAAGCCTGTGACCATGAAATTCTGCTTTGGACTAGTTCTAGAAGTACCAGAACTTTTTCTTGGAGCAAGACCTGAAGTATGTATAAAGAGGAAAAAGTTGTTTGCACTGACTGACCATTCCTCACTTTATATTCCCATGTCCCCCTCAGCTCAGTAGGACTTATTTCCTGATAGTCTTATGTAAGATTGCAGTCTAAAACTCCTCACACTCCTACAATGTAAGCATAGTACAATCTTTTTGTTTTTCTCTTCTTTAGGGACTGAATCTGGATGAGTGTTCCATGTATGAAGACATATCACGTGGGCTGCAAGCCACGTACCAAGATATAGGCAATGTCAAAGTGATTGATCTGCAGCTAGAGAAGCCAGAAAAACCATGATGGAAAGGAACTTGCTTTGCATTCAGCTTTTCAGGAGCCTACCATAAACAGCTGTTCTGGATTACTGAATAGTCTCTTGGTTTCTCTGCAGATAATGTGAGGTAGAAATTCTGCTTTCCTGCCTCTTGGACATTGATGCCTTGTATATATACTTTAGCTGTATAATAAGGAGGTGGATAACTGACTGGTTCTGTATTGTTGAAGATCTGGCTTTAATATGAGAGTAAAATACAGAGGGACTTCCCTAGCATTTTCATTTTCCAAGCAAAATATCCTGATCTGTACTATTTTTACTGGACATTTTCCTATTCTGTTTTCCATTTTTGACATCCAATATGTTGGAAAGGAGACTTTCCTCCCTAATTCTGGAGAAGGGGATTCTGAGACCTAAATAATTCTAAATGTTCTATTCAGTGCTTTTTTTGTAAGAAAAAAGGTACCAGAACTCATGAAATTATTTAACTTTCGCGACCACACAACCAATCACAAGCTGAGCAGCGCCACAAGCCGAGCAGCACCATCACAACCAGCGTGGACGAAGCACGCATGCATCGGATTCGACACGCAAGCAGCCCGCATGCACCATTTTAATGATTTTGCCTCCGACCTGCTACGCTCGACAGGGCAATCAAATCCACATGAACCAAACATCAAATTTTGAAAAGTTGCTTTTAAAACTTGGAAAATCTGTCAAAAAAAGGTGCCGGAACTCTGTTCCGGTGTGTTCTATGCCAAAAAAAGCACTGGTTCTATTCAATTATATTCACAGAGGCTGCAATTAATTCTTCCAGAATTTGTGCTTGTTTCTGTCTTATCATTTCAATTTGGAATGAAAAGAGTCATGGAGCAGCAAGACTAGTTTAGAAGTGTCCTCACTATGTTCTGTAAAAATGTCTATTTTCCTCTCTAGGACTAAATACTGAAAAATAAATCTATAAGTTTGTAATAAAACCAGGCTGTGGGTGGTGTTATCTGGGTAGTGCTTGTATTATGTCAGTCATGCATATTGCGAAGCCAGGAAAAAGCTGGAATCACAAGACGGATGAAGAGACTACTGCAACTTCTGTTTCAATATTTCTATCTTCACCTTTGATCTACCATTTTTATAATTTCATGTTTTTGAACAGTGGAATATACAGCATTGTTAGAGTTGTAGGGTATTTAGGCAGCCCCCTCTATTAGCATCCTCACTTTCTTCAGAAGCCAGAGGTATTGAGAAATAGGGCTGATAGGCCTAATTTGTAGATTAAGGTTAGTGCCAAAGCCAAAGAATTTTGGTTTCCATGGGGCTCAGATAAAAATGACAAAACTATAGGACTTGATTATTTCTGTAAATAATAGGCTTATCTTTTTAATGCAACATACAACACTCTGTTTACTATAGTAGATAAAGGCAGGTGAACTATAGCAATACCTGCTAATTGAGACAGAGACTTCACAATAAAATCTGCCAGAGATGAGTTTCTAATTCTATGCTGGTATAACCACTGACTAAATTTCCTTTGTTCTTAATGTTTTGTGAAGCAAAATGTTAATAAAATAACCAAATCTTTAATTTCATGATGTAGAATCCATGTCTTTGTCATGACTATGACACAGAGTAAATGTGTTGTATTCATCTGATCCAAAGATGTTCATAATTACTTAACGGAATAGTTGGGTCAGAAGGGGCCATGAAGACCAACAAGCCCAACCCTCTGCTAGTCCGGGACACCAGTCACACCATCCCACTCAGATAACTGTCCAATTGCTTCTTGAAAGACTCGAGTATGGAAAAGCACAAAACCTCTCTTGGCAGCTGGTTCCACTGTCGTACTGCTGTCAGTCAGGAAATTCTTCCTTGTGTCTAGACTGCACCTGGTTTACTCTGTTTTCATTGTTGCATGCCCTACAATCTGGGATGAGCAAGAATAGGTCTTTTCTTCTTTGTGACAGCCTTTGAGGGTTTCTGTCCTTTCTTAGCCCTCCCCATGCACTGCTTCCTTCTCTTGTAGCAGTGCCTGGAATGAGAGCAGCCCTCCCCGTAGACTCACCTACAGCTTGGCTTTTCATTGTTGCTGTTTTTTAAACTGGCATCACTTCATGCAATACTTTTTAAGTAACTGAAGTCTTT
Organism: Varanus komodoensis; assembly: GCF_004798865.1. Taxonomy (NCBI): domain Eukaryota; kingdom Metazoa; phylum Chordata; class Lepidosauria; order Squamata; family Varanidae; genus Varanus; species Varanus komodoensis. The sequence continues at coordinate 10,155,390 of NW_025335759.1, forward strand.
AGATTCCACTTCACCTTTTAAGCCTGATATGAAGAACAATTGTTAAGAGTAGCCTGGGCTGCTCCTGCTGTTTCCTTCTATTTCATTCCAATGCTTACATCCCTAAGGAGACATAAGTCCCCAGATTACTTTCATTAGCTAGTGAGATCTAATTGCCTTGAGGACTAAAGCAGACAGGGTGTGCAACATCTGTTGGCTTATTTAAAAGGGTAAATAGTAATGTGGGGGGCATCAGGTTTACTGCACTGAGGAGAAAATGTAACCCTCCCCACATTCCCACTTGCCCCCCTCTCTAAAGGCATTACAAAGGTACTACCCGAGCTGTCTGTTTTGCTTGGAGGGCATGTAGCAGGTAATATTCACTCAGATACCACTCCCACAGCACTGCAGCCTCAGTCAAAAACTTACACAGACATACACAATAATTCCAGAAAATATTCTATTCTCCTCCTATGATTAGTATATTTGACCCTGATTTTTTTCTGGTTGAGTTTGCAGATGGGAGCATAGAATTTGACAAATGTGACCATTTGAAATGGTTTAGGCTGAAGTATATGTTTCATGCAGATGCATGTAACAAAAATCTATGTGGTTGCTCCTTCTGGGCAAAAGGGCTTTGACAGTTGCAATTTGTAACAGAGCATCTGAGAGGTTATTTGTGCCACTGACACTACTTTTCTCCAGTATATTCTCCCCATGCTTCTTTTGTTCCTGTGCATTTTTAGACATTGGTTTCCAAAGAAAACACCCTGGTGTGGATCTTGTCCCTGCACCCCAGGCAGAATGCCCTAGAAGAAACCTGTGGTAGAAACAAGAGTTCAGCACATGACTTTTCCTTCTGTTTTGATTTCAGATTGTCTTCTCACAAAGCTGACTTGCCTCTTATTATAAATATGGCCATGAATCTGGCCAAATCAGCTTTGTTATAAATATGTAAATCAGCTTTATCATAAATATGGCCATGTCTCCATGGCCATGAATGACATTGAACCAATCACTGATTGTCAGTCTGATCTACAGCACAGGTTTGGTGTGAGAATTAAAAAAAGAGGAGGATTATATAAATTGTCTTGGGTACCTTGCAGGAAAAAGGTGAGATAAAAATAATACATTCTGCTGAATTTTCATTCCTGGATCCTTAAACTATATTTATCTATGCAAGCAAATAAAACTATACTTTTTGTTAGCCAAAACTTAAAAAAAAAGTCACTATAGCAACACTTAAAGAGGCACTAGGTGCCACTGCAACTCTTGCTTAATTATTTTTCCTTTGGGAGAGAATCTAACCTTTAGAAGCCAATGTTAAATATACATATGCACTTCTTAAAGTTTAAGAAGTCAGCTTTTATAAGTTTTTTTAACCATAAGAATGAAAGAGACCATAAAAATGTTCATGACTTGCTACATGAAAACTCAGAAGATCCATACCTAAGCTTCTATGTTTTAGGAACTCTGAGCCAGAGAGGCAATATTAGCCCAGCAATCATCACTGTCCAATTAGTCATCCTTAAGATGTATCTAGCAGAATAGTAGACTAGACTAGTTCCTCCCACTCCGGTGGGAGAATGGACCAGACACTACTAGGACAGTTACTTTATTGACATCTCCAAGTCCACAAACTACAGTTCATATCTCTTTATTATGATGAACAAATGCAATCATTATGATGAACTAATGTGGTTTCCTTCCTGTGTGCACTCTCTTGTGTCGGACTAGGAGTGATGACCGGCTGAAGCTCTTCCCGCACTCCCTGCATGAATATGGCTTCTCTCCTGTGTGCACTCTCTTGTGTTGGACTAGGTTTGATGAGCAGCTGAAGCTCTTCCCACACTCCCTGCATGAATATGGCTTCTCTCCTGTGTGCACTCTCTTGTGTTGGACTAGGTGTGATGAGTAGCTGAAGCTCTTCCCGCACTCCCTGCATGAATATGGCTTCTCTCCTGTGTCCATTTGCTTGTGATTGACTAGGTGGAAAACCTTCTTTCTATTGCTAGCATGATTACTATCTGCCTTTTTGTTTGTATCTTTTGAAAATAATGGTTCATTGTTATCTTTGTTTACATAACATGGAACTAAGCATTGCAGCCTATTACTGTGGGGAGCACAATTTGTGACTTTGAACACAGTTTTCTCTAGGGGTAGATATTGTTTTTCTTCACCCTGTATTCCATACGTAGAATGTTTCCACTTCATGTGTCGGCTGAGGTAATTTTTGCAAGTGAAAGCTACCTCACAGCAGGGGCAACAGTGATAGGTTGTATCTTTCTTCTGCACCAACTGTAAATTCTGCCTGTGAACTATTTACAAACAAAAAATTCTAAATAACTCTACTCCAGCATTTGAAAGAATAACAAATTACAAAGCCACATAGAACAGTTTCACTCAATAATGTTCTATCAGTCAGAATTTCTACCTATGACGCTTCCAGGTGGAGGGTTCCTGGCTATCACTGATTGTGCAGCTACACTGCTTTGCCCTTTCTAACAGATTTTCTGTGGTAAGAAACACAGTGAATTATAAGTAGTAGACAAGAACATCTAGAACCTCTTGGAAAATTCCTCATGAAGCAGGGTGATGGCACAATAAAAGCCTCACCTGGAAGCACTGCTTTTAGACAATGCAGAGATAAAGGCAGGATAATTTGATATTTATGACTAAACCCCTTTCCTACCCTCTGAATCAATACTGTTCAGTTTCAAGTATGTTCTGCTACATTTGCTGCATTCTTCATGAGTTTTTCCTTATTTCCTACAACTTTTCTGAAGTGTTGATTGCTTTTAACAACTTTTTTCCTGAGAAGCAATCAAGCTATGTCAACTGTTGAGTAAAAATGTTACCAAACTATGTTAAATTTTGAATAATATTTAACTATTTAATATTTCATCCAGTGAAAAGGCTACAAAAGGGAGAGAAGATGGGAAGAGAAGCCACTTTTTCATCTTCTCTGCCCTTTCCTATCTCATTTGTAACATGATGTAGGTCTGTAGGCAGAGGCTGCCTTGTTTTTATTGATTGTAGTTGTTCTGGAAATCTTTCTGGCTGAGGCACAAAATAAAAATGATTTAAATACGTAAAACAATGAAGGGTGAGTAGGATTTAGTAGAAAAAGGATCCAGCGCTACAGTCAAAATCCTTCTCTGACTGATGATATTAGCAGCAAATTTGTTGTTTCTAATATTATTGAAAGCAGCAGCATTCTTTCCATCAACATATGGTGGCCAGATACAAAAGAGGGCATGGCTCCTGAGTTCCTGGCCTTCTGTTTGATAGAAAAGGTGTAAGCTGGGCACTGTCATCCACTACAAAGCATTAAGATTTCCTGCATTGCGTTTTAATTATCTTACAATGGAGAACTTCAACCATATTTTATTAGGATAGGCTACAGAAACAAATGTAACTCTTTCAATATGGTTTAAACTACCTCCTCCAAGACAATTTCCTCTAAATGAAGATCTCCTGCCACTAATAATTAGAAGGCATTGTGCAATATTCCATCTTTTCCCCAGCTGATTTTTAAGGAAAAACAACAACAGCAATAGGAAAATAGAAGAGAGCTATGAGTAGAAGATGGCATCATCTGGATCCAAATAGCATTCTGTGAATAAGGCAGGACTATGATATGATAAGCATCTTATCTATATCATACGTGAGAATTGAATTCAGACTTCATCTTACTTAGAATAGACCCACTGAAATAAAAATGTAATCCTATGCAAACAGGAAACTAGGCACACTGGGCAGCTAGAGTCTCTTCCCCTAAAAGCACTAGTATTTTGGTGTTCCTTTTTAACATGGGAGAATATTAAAAAAATAGTACCCTCTATCTATTTTACCCTCTAAAGTGCATGGGAAATGATATTCCTGAAAGAGACAACCAACAGCTTAGGGGACCAAAATGAGACAACTATGACAAGTGATGGATCTTGACTGCTATTAAGGGAAGCAAAGTGGGAAACAGATCTTATATACACTAGACAATATGCAAATGTGTTCTTCTGTAGTACCATTTGAAATTGATGAAATATGCAGAATAACCTATTATACTACATTCCCTCTGCTAGAATCATTTTAATTTTTTTCATTTTATGTACTTTTTAAAAAGTTCTCCTCTGTTCTTTCACTCAAATGTGGAGTGCTCATGTAACAAATATAATAAAGAATGCCTATAATAAAGAGTGCCCAGAGAGGTCTGCCTGGCGCCATCGTTATTTGTTTTTCGGCTCCAGGCCAAGACCTTTTTATTCAAACAATATTTTAACAATGTTTAATATTTATAGGTTTTAATTGTGCAGCCAGGGCGTTTCCAGGTTTTAATTGTAATTGTTATTTATAATGTATTTATTTATTTCTGTGAGCTGTCCCGAGGCTATATAGCAAGGGGACGGCATATAAAAACTTTAAATAAATAAATAAATAAATGTTGAACTATTTTGTAAATGCCTTTCCTTAACACATACACATATTCTTAAATCTCTGCATCATACTCTCAGGGTAGTGTACCTAATTCTATGTTCATTTTCTCACTCACACCCCAGTTAGACTTGCAGCATTAGGGAAATTCTAATTAATACATAATGCATTGTACCTTTTAGTGATTTCCATCTAGATCCCCACTTGATGCCAAGCTCCTTCCCATATTCTTCTCCATACCAGACCAGAAGCTCAGAGTGAAGGAGGATTATCTTACATACTCTGTAATAGATTTTCCCATGATATTGGAAGGCAACAAGGTTTTGCTCTTCCTCATTCCTTGCACAGTTAACATACCTGGAAAGTCATTGTTAAGATAAGAGGGCTCATCCCAGGAAGCTGGAAGCCAGAAAAGCACTATAAACTACGATGCAGCCGGCTCACAACTTAATTTCAAAAGTGATTCCATTATTAAATATTCCCAATGTATTTTTTGGAATTAGGAAGAGAGCATTAAATGTATACACAGGGGAAACTGCATATTACATGATAACAGTGTTGCAGTGATCCCCTCTTTTTTTTTTTTTTTAAGACAAAGCAGCTTCAGGAAGAAGTGATGAAGAGTAGCAGAAAAAAGGGGGGCACTAAGCTTTTCCCATTATCTTTCTTTACCTCTCCAGCCTGATTCCCTAATATGATATCATTCAAAACAAATGTTCACAAGGGCAAGCACAGATTACCACTTCGGGATCAAAATGGAACATAAAACCTGAAAAGTAAATGACTAACAAAGCACCCTTCTATCTCCCATGTGGGTTTGCTCTATATTCCCTCCTTCTCACAGAAACTTCATTTAAAAATAAATTTGGGGGATGCAAATACTATTATGAAAGTACACACTGTAGTCACAAAAGGCAATGAGGTTCAAATATTCTTAACAAGTCAAATGTATAAATGAAAATCATATCCCATTATCCTCTGCAGTACACAGGAAAGACTGATTGACAGGTTGATAAAAAAGCAGCTTCTGATAAAAGGTGAAAATAATACACCACCTTGCAAATCTTGGTTAGACTTATCATTTTGCTGTTCTTGCTTAGTGTTGTCTGCCTAATGGACTACAATTGCTAATTAATTCTGATTTGCTTTAATATTGAATTTTCCATATGAACAGCAGAATACTTTTTATTATTTTGATTAAAATCTATGTAATATGATAAGCTGCAGTTTTAAGCTTATTTAGCTTGAATTCTCATTGAAATCAATGGACTTGACTAGCTACACTAATATTAGTTTAGTTAGCACAAAATTATTTACATCAATTTGTAAGCCATTAGCCTCCTCAGCTGTACAAAGACACTTGTTTAAAAAGCCTCTTCCTATTTAGCTTCATCAAGATATTTTTTTTACCTCATCCAGTTGGAATTAGTTTCATCCTTTCCATCAATATAAGTATAGTAATTTTGCCCTCTGGTAATCTGTAATTAAGTAGGCACGAACCACATTCATCAGTATGGAAAGAACACAACAATATGCATAGTAAAAAGTTCTATTTCTGATCTAACATATTAGCTCAGTGCCAAGCTCAGCTCTAGTTCCTAGCAAATGAGAGAAGTCTACCATAAATGGCCAATAAAAATAATGTTGAGGTTTATTTAATCTAAGTCTCATAAAATATTGTTTTGAGCTTGTTTATATGTGTGATTAAGTCTCATAAAACATAGCAGGGTTATCTTCTGAATAAATATGCATGGAACTAGACTGCATGGTTGAAAATACTTGTTTGCCTACAAAGTGCTTAACATGCAAGATTTTATTAAGCGGTTTTAACCATTTTAAAGTCATATGCTCAAAACTGGTAATACAATATCCTTGCCTCAGATTATTGTAAACTTCATCATTATTATATTTATAAAGTGTCTAAAATCAACTATACAATAAAGATTATTCCTTCCCTACAGGCCCACTATCATTTATTGGATTATTTTGCACACTGCCTTTCTACCAAAAAAGGCATGCAAGAAGGCAGCTTACAGAAATAACTAAAATGGAACAATGATCATTCATTCATTCATTCATATCAGTTTTATATCACGCCATAGCCATTGCTCTCTGGGCAGTTTTCAAAGAGGTAAATAATACATGTAAATACAATAAAAATGTAGAATTACATATTTTTTCAAACAATATTGTTAAAACAGTTCTCAAACCAAGAGAGCCCTTTACCAGCTAAATGCCTTCTTTAACCAAGATTTGCCAGCCTGCAGAAAGACAGCAGAGTGGAGAGCAAACCTAGTTTCTCTTAGGATTGCTGTTCAACAGCCTGGAAAGAACCACAGAAAACATTCTCTTGAGTCCCTCCTAAACATGGCCTCTCTAGAACAACTGGCCAGGCCTGGGTATGAGAGAAGGTGGTAGCCTTGTGGCAAGCTACCATACACTCTTGCACTTTGTTCAATAATAGAATACTACATGGCACATGTTTGTCTTACCCTCCCCTGCATTTCACTCAAATTGCCTAGCTGTTGTTTTAAAATGCTGGGTGAATACTGATCCTTTTAGACTCCCACCCTTCATCTTATTAAAAACCTGGAAACATGATTATGGAGGGTAACCACTTGGCTTTTGTTGCTACTTCTTCCCTGGAGAGGAAAAGTGTTCCTATTGAACATGTTCATGTCATTTCCATATCAGATTCACTGCTGAATATGTCTGTATTGGGTCCCAGATTCCTAAGAAGGGGTACATTTAATGTTAGATGAAAATGCAACATAATTTCAATACATGTACTACCTTGTAGCAAGATTGAGAAATGTTTGGATAAGACTGAGCAAAACAGATGAGTTAAAAGTGTCCCTAATCATGCTAGACACTGTGAAGGTTTCACAGAACAGGAGATGGAGTATTTGCACATTAATCATACGGAATCCTGGCTTATTAAATTAGAATGAACACCTTGATAGTACTTGTGGCCTGTTCACTCCAAATTTGCTTTTTATATAAGCAGGTAAACAACTGAGGCCAAGATAATTTAGCATGATTTACAAACCTGGGATTATAGTTCACTGTGACCCCTCCAAATCACGATCATAAACCAGCTTTAAACTGGGGTTGTTGTTTTGGATTGTAATCATGCAGAATGGAAGTAAACAGCCTATATGAACCAATATACTGTTATTCACTTTGTGGCTTAATCCAGGATGTCTGGGTTGTTTTTATGAATGAATACAGACTCTATCATGTGTGAACACAAACACCGTGAGCACCATTTTAGTAGTAGAATAGCACTAAAATAGAAGTGTTATAAGTAGTAATTTTCTATTCTTTTCCTCCTTCTCTCTTTCTCTTAGTTTTATGATGCACTGTTTTATATTGCTTTAATAATTGTTGTTTTATTATTGCACTACTATAATATTTTACACTGTGTAAGCCATCCTGAGTGCTTGTCAGAAGGACAGGATATAAATGTTTGTAATAAACAAATAAACAAATAAATAAATAAATAAATAATCAATCATACCATCCATGAGTAACCACTGTTGGCTGCTTCCTCTTCCTCTGACATTCTCCCTTCATAGGGCCCAAAATGAATTCCTGGAGGCAGAATTTCTCCTTCATTCCAGACTCCCTGACCAGCTTTAGGGATACCTGAAGGGCCAATTCTCAAACCAGGAGGCAAAGTAAGGGTTGCTCTCTTTTCCAGTCCTATTTTTGCTATGGTATCTTCAATGAAAACAGGAGGACCATGAACTGAACATTCATCAATAAAAAATATCAGGCAATATTCACAAACTAGAAAGTGAAAAAGAGAATTGAATGCTGAGTTATGAATAATGCAGCAAAAAGTATTCTTTTCACACCTGAGTCAGCTTTTCAGATTTTCATACAAATTCAAATATTTCAAGTTGTAAAAGTTGCAGAAGTGATGTAAATTGGAAATTTGGATTTACTGTGAAGTGTATTTCTGGTCAGCGAAAGCTAATGCTGACAGGCAGTGTGCCTACCTCTTCCATTTTCACCATCCAGCCCACAACTGGGCTATTTATTTATTTATCACCCAACAGCTGAAGCTTTCTGGGTTATGGTTTTACCCTGCTAAGCAACCCAGCAGTCTGGGTTCACAAGTCCTATTCCACAACTTATGAAGCAACCAATCATGGGTTGTGGAGTAAAGAGCAAAGAGGCAAGTATCCTAAGCTAGTCTTTCCCCCAGGTCCCCTTCCAAGCAGATAAGGACAAAAGGTTTTCTAATTAAAGCCTTTCTAGTGATAAAGCTGCCCAGGCATAGGAATGGGTGTCATAAGTACTTGTTAGGGGACAAGTGGCTGGAGAGCATCACTTGTGAAAGGGATCTCAGGGTACTGGCTGACTGCAAGCTGAACACGAGTCAGCAGTGTGACACAGTGGTCAAGAGGGCAAATGCCGCCCTTGGTTGCATAGCCAGAAGCATGGCTTCTAGATTGAGAGAGGTATTACTACCACTCTATACGACTCCGGTGCACCTGCAACTGGAGTATTGTGCTCAGTTCTGGGCTCCACATTACAGGAAGGATATAGCCAGGATGGAGTCAGGGAAAGCCATGTGAGGTGAGACTGAGGGAATTGGGTCTCTTCAGCCTGGAGAAGAGGAAACTCAGAGGGGATCTGTTGGCAACATATAGGTATGTGAGGGGGTGTCACATGGGGGTGGGTAGAGACCTGTTCTCCCCTGTGGAGGAAGGCAGGATGTGCTCCAATGGAGCCAAGCTCAAGGAGCCAAGGTTCAACTTGTATGCCAGGAAGGACTTCCTGACAGTTAGGACCCCAGGGGCATGGAATGGGCTTCCATGGGAGGTGGCTGAAGCCCCATCGGTGAAGGTGTTCGAGGATAGGCCAGACGTGCACATGGGAGGCATGCCATGAGCAAAGCCGGCTGGAGCTGGGGGGTCAGACTAGATGGCCCAGGAGACCCCTTCTGACTTGCTCTGTTTCTTTGTTTTTCTTGTTGTTACATGGGAACAGGAATAGGGTTGTTGTTGTTGTTAATTACTTCTCATACCACATATATTGGCTGAAACAGGGAACTGCATTCTACATCAAAGTTAGTGGTTGTAATCCAGGAACTTCTTGCAGGAAAGACTGATTTGCCTTCTTAAAAAATGGAGTGCTGTCATAAAAATTCGATAAATTTAATAGGGCCACAGGCTAGCAATCTATAGATGCATACTGATATATTTTTAATTCTGCACTCTTCAAAAAGGAAGCATAAAATACTAGTTTACCTAACACAATGAATTTTATTCAATATATGTATAATTTAAAACCTGAAAAACTTGCCATAAAATGAAAAATAAACACAGATAAACTATTAATATTTTTCTAAAAAGGTCATAGGAACTGAAGATGGAAAATGCTGATCAGAAAAGATGTCACTTACACAAATAATCATCATCACTAGGTTCATTTATTTCCATATAAGTTTTTCTTTCTCTCTTCCGCAAACTGTATGTGCTAACTTGTCTGTGCTGCTCAATTTTCCTTTTATCTTTTTCTCCACATTCATTTTTACTCTGGAAATCTGCAGATGAAAACATACTAGCTAATTTTTAGTGTATAAACATATGGAAAGCAGCAGTATGAGTAGAATATGAGAATTTCAATTCAACCATTGTTATGTTAAGATGCATGTAGAAAAGCAAGTGTTAGTTCTAGTCTTCAGTGACACTATTTACTTGCATTAAAATATATACTGAATGTGCTGTCTGTGTCTAACAAGTCATATAAGGGGCAGGTATCAGCTGAACACTTCAGATGAGCACATCAGATGGGCACTAAATAGTTAAAGGGTGCTTCCAGATGCGGCCTTCATAACCCTGCCTCATTTACTGAATTTTACACAGACTCCGGATGACTATGTCTTCAATCATAACCTCCTGTATTTTCCTACTGCTTCTTCCAGCTTTCCCCATACTACAGAAGAAGAAAAGGTAGCATTGCTGCACAATGCCTAATGATAGTGCTAGAATCCCTCCATCCAAGAAGTACCTAAAGTGGGGATTGCTGTTGGTATAGTCAGATGGCATAAATAATTAGCATCAGAAATGTACAGATAATATCTGATTCGTGTTGCTATTAGAGCAAGAATAAAAGATACTTTTTGACTAGTGTTTTCCAACTGACAATTCAGCACTTGGTCCCTGGCAACTGTGCACAACTGAAATTATATGTAGTCTCTTCTAGTCAATATCAACTCCTCCACCCCCATTGTCAGCTGAAACATGCAAGTGTGACCAAGCAAGATGACACATACTGGACAGCTGCAAGAGCATATTTGCAAAATAGCAACAAAACAAATAATCATTTAAAAATGTGAAAATATTTGTACAGTTCTCTGGGATTGAAGACAAAATGCTGTTTGGACATGAAAAGCAACAGAGACTGTGTCTCAGTTATTGGCAACCAAGATTGTGAAGGGCAACAATTAGTTTACCATTCTTGGCAAGCAGCTCACTAGCCAGTCCCCACAACTCACAATTGAAATTGTTCTCCTGTGAGGGTCTAACAACCTCTAGAATAAGTCATGAGTTATCAGGATGGCTGAAGATTACTTAAGTCATTGTGCAGGAAGTGATCCAGCCCACCATGGTTACTTACCCACAATAGATTGTCATGTTATGCAAATCCAGTCATTGCTTTCCAGTGCTAAACATGCAGCTGTAATTGTACATTTAGTTGTACAACAGCAACTATTTAACAAAAACAAAAATATACACCATTTCATCTAGGCAGCTAAACTGAAAGATACACATTAGCAATAGATAGACCTGGATTGATATGAAGTAGTATCATCCAAAGAGATTTTCAGGTAACTGCAAAGTATTACATTAAATGACACTACATTATTTTGGTAATTTACCTGCAGATTTTGGTGTCCATTCATCATCTGACTCAGAAGACTCATTTGCAGTCTTTGGGAGCTGCCGTGCATAATACATAAATGCTGGTTTAGGAGCAGGAAGACCTAATAAAAATATCAATTATAAAGGATTTTCTGACATTGCTTTGAAATACTGCTTCCAAACCTTTGTGTCTGTTCAACTGATGTCAATACATGGCGTTTGTTTGCAGCAACATGTTCCTCCCTCAAGAGCCAGAGATCTGGGTTCAGTTATCACAAGACACAAGCCAAGAATTGTCCAACCTTTGTTAACCAAAGCAGAAGCCATAGTGGTTGGAAATCAACATGCTTTTTTATTGCCATGTGATTCCATCTAGTCGTGGTTTAAACAACCCACAGATTGTCATTATGTGTGATTGACTTACTGGACTGGATTCAAATTTAGCCATATTTAGAGTAGACTAATTGATTTCAGTGTGTCTACAATAAAGTATGACTAATCTGGATCCAACCCATAATCACCAGCAAGAGGATAAAGGAAAAGTCAGAAGTTAATATGACATCTCTACCCAATCTGCAAAATTTCAATCTGTTACAGATTATATTCAACCACAACTATTTGTAAAAGCCCATAGTGGAAAGATCAGTCTGTCATTTCAAGTCCAAAATACTGTCTTTCTCTAAGCTCTGCAACTATTCCTATTGTTCAACTCAGGATATGAAATGAAAGATAGTGGTCCGGATCTGACTACGGTAGTGGCATGCATGTCCCACTGAAATCAATGAGAAGTTCTAAATGAGTAACTCTCATTGATGTCAAAGGGAACTAGGTACAATTCTGTTAGTCCATATCCAGCCCACTGACTTATCCAACCCAACCCAATGAATTTAGAAAGTTAATTCTTTAGAAGAAACTAGATCCCACAACCCAAAACCACAACTCCTAAATGCACTTGAAGCATTCTATCCCCTGAGTCACATTCACTCTAATTAACCTCTCTGCTCCTCCTGTCCTGAATTTGCGTGAAGATGCAAACCTAAACTTTTAACCTGTTTATGAAAGGTATCAATACAAGATAAGTTGATAAGTTCTACAACTGAGTTGAATATAGTAATAGTACTAAATGAAGTAGGTACATAAATTTTAGACTTCCAACATAAGCTTCAATATAACCCTAAGTAATACCATCATCACTTCCTTAATTTCCAGCCATCCTCTCACCCAGTTGAATCATGAATTCATAGTTCTCCTTCATGTTCTTATAACGAATTTTCTCCCATTCTCCCATTTCAGCCCACTGTTCTTTGGGAAAATAGATGGACAAGCCTTTAAATATATCTTCATTCTAAAACATTGGAAGCAAGTGGGTACAGGCACATACATGAAATGTTTAAACTTTCCGCTTAAACATGTTACAACTAAACATTAATCAATTAATCAGTGTAATAAATGAACATTAATCACACATTTAAATTGGCACACCCATTTAACAACAACCAGTTAACTGTTTGGGACTGCTGTTGGATAACCAGCTGATGTACAGACTGAAAAACTGTTGTAGTTAATCTGGGAACCACATATTCAAGACTGCATTTGTGAATAAGCAACCAGTAGTTATTTTTGTACTACATAGCGAGGGGTGCTCCAAGTTCAGAATCGCAGCTCCAACCTGGAGTAAGTATGCAAGGTTGAGCTCAAAAAAATCCAGTAGCTGCATACATGTTGTCCAGCAGCCATATGATTATGCTGTTAATCACTTAACATCCCTAATTATTATAATAGAAAGTATTCAACTTTTTCTGGAGCACAAAATATTAAAGATGGTCTCTGCAATAGTTGTTCACTTATCTAGTTGAAGTGTTTTCAATTGGAGGGATCCTACCATTAACAACCAAAAGCTATTGTACAGCTATCCCATTTTTTTCCTTAACAAATTTTCCAAAGATGTAAGAAGTGGTAGGAGACCACAGAAGTGTTATGGGAGCAAGATGTTATCATCTGCCTTCAACTCCCACTTCCACTAAAGTAACATTCAATTAATTAGGCAGTAGAATGGTGAAAATAAAAGACTTCTCTGGAAGCACCACTACTCCCAGGGAAGGGTGTGTACAATTGTATCCTAAAAGTATTTGTTTACTGCATTTGTTTAATTGAAGAGTATACTTGTGAAAAACCCTCTTTCACTTGCAATCTTCAAGATGTGCTTTCACTGATACTTTGTTCATTTATTTCTGCTTGAGCAGCTAACTTGCTAGGAGCCAGACACTGAATAACTCTTCTCCTTTATTTATTTTCTTTCTAGGAGTTGGGAACCTGTGACCATCCAGAAGTTTCTGGCCATCCAACTTCCATCAGCTTGGCCAGTTCTGGGTGATAAGGGGAGTTGTAGACCAACAGTATGAGAGGCTCCTCATCCCGGCTCTAGCAAAAACTATGCTACTCATTAGCAGCACAATCCTATACAGTTTCCACAGAATTCAATCAAACTTACTAATAAGTAAAGCTACAAGGAATTGCAGCTTAAACTTTTATTGTTTTCCCCTTACTTTTTTAATGCGTATGTCTCATCTTTCTTTTAAAAAACCCTCAAGGCAGTTAAATACATTAAAAGCAAATAAAAATATTACAAAAGCCCTGAAAGAAGCAAGTTCCAGGCAGAATAGCATGTCTCAGCTAATTTGATAAGAACCCTTTGGATGGGATTTGCTCACTACTTTAAGTTCCTCACCTTGTGTTTGTGCCCCCTTTTCTTATTTTTGCCATTCTCTATGGAGACCCTCTCTCTAGAACTATTTTTGTTGGTATCTGAAACTCCCTCCTTGACTTCTGTAGGAAACAAATGTGAAGGAAGCACCTCATAGGTCTTATCCTTCAAGGGCCCTCTGCTCAGATCACTTTGATCATTTCTCATAAGCCTTTTCCACTCAGGAACGTGGCCTCCAGCTTCAGCTGCCATCTTTCCTTGGGCTTCATTTTGGTCTATCTCCCCCCTCACCCTTTGGGACCCTGCCCCATTTGACTCATCTTCTCCCTGCACATAGGATTCAATTTCCTTTGGTGCCCTTCCTTTCAACCCCTGAACTTCTGTCCCAGGGGATCTCTCTTCCCAAACTTCCCAACCTTCTGCCCCATGTGGCACCTCCTGCCATTCTCCTTGGGCTTCTGCCCCAGTTGCCATGTCCCCCTCAAAATCCCGACTTTCCATCCCTGTCAGGGGATATTTCCTCTCTGTTCTGTGACTTCACTACAGTTTAATCATCTCTCTCTCTCGCAATCCCCTCAGCCGCCACCCAACCGACTGGTACCCCCCCCACTTCTCTCCCCTCCTCCCCGCAGTTGATGCTGTTTAGCCCACGTCGGGGGCTTTTTCTTTCGTCTTAGGATTCAGCCCCGAATTCGGTTCTGCTAGGCTTCCGTGCCCCAAACGGGGCGAGGAAACCAAGTAGCCCGAGGCGACTCCTTTGCTCCCTTCCTTTCCCCTCACAACTCCCTCACGGCGGCGAGCGGCCGCCGAAGCCCGCCAAAACCAAGCAGCCAATGAACGAGAGGCGACGGCGCGCTCCTGCCAATCACCGCGCAGCGCGGGAAAAATGTTCAGCCAGGTCTCGCGCCCCGCTGCTCGGTCCGTGCCAGAGCCAGGAATGCTCGCGCGCTCTTAGAGGAGCGGCAGCGGGGAGGGCAGAGGAAACCTGGCAGGAGGCTTCTCTCCTAGGCGAGGAATCCACGGTTCCCCGGGCGTCGATCGCAGTGGGGAAGAAATCTCTAGGTCTCCAAGGAAGATCCAAGGAAGAACTTCCCCCAAGAAGTCTGTTTTGTAAGCCTCCCCCAGGCTTTTTGCGAATGGGGCGGCATAGAAATGTAAAATAAATAAAAATAAAATCAATAAAATCAAATCCTTTGGGTGGGGGTTCCAGAGAGCCAGAAACCAAAGTTTCATTTGAACTTTTGAGCATATGCAGAGTTCCTTTCCCCTTGCCATTAAGTAGCCACAAGCAACAGCGACCAGATCTGATAGCATATCTTTAATGTAGGCATAAGCTCCAGCATATCATCAACATCTTCATCTTCATGTGTCACTTCCCACCAAAAAAAGTAGTCTAAAAGTGACATAGTTTTTTTAGAATGTGTGTGTGTGTGGGGGGGAGCAAATCAATATATCCCATATTTAGCACAATAAAAATAAACATTATAAAACAGTACATGAAACCTGTTCATCACAACACAGTGAGTCCTCTCCCCACACCCAGATTACAGCGAACACCACAGCCTGAGTATCTCCAGGTGTTTTGGGGCAACTCCCATGATTCTGGACCATTTGCTGGGGCTGGTGGGAGTTGCAGGCCAACATGTCTTGAGGGTACCATACTGCCTATCGCTGGCTTGGGGAATGTACACCTGTGCTGCTGATTCTCCAAGCCCAGTTTCCTGAGATGTGCACCAGTTGCTGGGGAACTCGGTTCCACTTGGGCCCTGCCTGTGAGTCTTCTCTAGCATGGGCACAAAGCTGGACTAGATGGACTTGACTCTTCTAATGAGATGTAATGTCTTTTAACTGTTCAAGAAATATGGTAAGGAAGGGCTGATCTCAGAAGATGTATACCATATAGATCTGCCCCCCCTACTCTGGGACTCTCCAGATGTGTTGGACAACAATTCCCAGAATCCTCCAGCCAGTACTCCAGAACATCTGGAGAGTTCCAGGTTGGGGAAGATTGTCGTAATGCATGCACAATCCCTATTTCACACACAACTAATTTCACCAGTGAGAGAGATGATGGGATGGGGTAGGAACTGATGGTCCCTGAGGTTGCATTCTCTGACCCTCCCTCCCAAAAGGTTCCTTTGACAGCAAGCACAATTTCCCTTACCAAACATTCATGCATAAATGGTTCTTTTCCCATTCTGTTCTGCTTAGACTGGGACAAAACAGAGTGGAACATAAGTTTGTTAGTATTTCCCGAACTGGCTGTGCAAACAGTAAGTGCTTTACGGACAATCTAGGCATCTCTGCCTAGATAAAAGATCAGTCAGAAAATGTACTGTCTGAAATCGCCCTCAATAGGAGGCAAAGAAAAATGAAGGCTGTGTGTGTTGGGGGGGGGGGGGTTATACTATTAATATTCATGTGGAAGAAACATTTCAGTAGATGAAACATGACCCAGTCTGGCTGCAGCGTCATGACATGACAAGCTGTGTCTATTGAAATTCCTCTACTGCACAGCTGTACACAGCCTTGATGCTCACTTCCCCTCAAGCTATGATAAGGCTGCCAAAGATACATATTGTTTCCAGTTATGGGGGGCATTGTGCCCTGGTATAGCATTTGCTGGAAAGAGGGTGCTCTTGCAATCATGTCCCACGTGTGGGTGTCCCCCAGGCAGCTGCTTGGCTACTGTGTGAACAGAACACTGGACAAGATAGGTTTTCATCTGATTCATCATGGCTTGTCCTGTATTTTTTGAGCGTCTGGATAAGCCAGGAATGTTTTAGATGAAACTGAAACATTCTGAAAGAGATCACTGGGAGGCACTGCAGCTCCATTAAGCTAAGCCTCAAAACTGGTGTAGGAACAATTTGTGAGGGTGTCAAGCTGTATGGGTGGTCCTTCAAAAGAGGAGTTTAAAAATGATCCGTGGACATTGCAAAGAGACGTAAGGATAAATAAAGCCTGCTTCCATGGACCTTTTAAAACCTTGTTGCTGTTCTGAATTCCAACAGTGAGGAAGCACCAATTTCCAATGACAACTAACCTGTGCGTGGTAAGGATGCACAACCCCAACTGGGATACAGAGTATGATTTGCCCCACCTAGCCATTTTCAAAAAGCAGATTTTGAGTGACATGACAACTTTCATTTGAAGACTGCATTCTTGTTTTTTAGAGTAGGAAAATAGTTATAACTGACCTCTCTTGAAACAACCAATAGTGTCTCAGCAGATGTCATCAACAAAGATTTCTCCTGGCTGAAGGCGTGTTTTTCAAAATGATTCTATATTGATGCTTTATTATGGCTTTATTGCCTTATGTGGAGTCCATCAATTATATACAAATTATGTTTTATGATTTTTATTTGAAATACCACTAACGTGTGGAAAATATAAAAAGATTATTATGAATACTAACTTTAAAATCTGCCTGTAGATAATCGGGATCGCACAACACAACAATCTATCATGAGTAACTAGCCAGTGAATTGTCAGTGTCATGCCAACCCCTGGCCACTTCCCGCAGGATAGCATGTTTATAAACAAGTCTTTTGGGCAACCCATGGTTTGCTCTGGTTGTTGTTGTGTCCTCTAAGCACAAGCAATTGCTTGGCCAGTCCCAAGCCCTCAGAGTAATAGACGCTTTAAGGAAAGACAAAAGATCTATGTGTTCTTTTATTGGAAAATTTCACAATATAAAGAAGAGGGGAAAGAATATACAATATTCCTCCATTTATACCCAGTTTCCTAGCAAAAGAAGGCTAACATAGTGGTTCATAAAGATTATTTTAGATATCCCATAATAAAAGTACATCATAGCCTATTAAAAACACTTTCCATATGTCACATATTATTTGTAATTTATTGTTGCTGTACCTGGAAAATATTGCAGCAAAACTCTAGTTGCAGACACACACAAATAGGTGAACCATTCCAGTGCAGTGGCTGTAATAAAAATGGATTTACCAGTTGTGTGGTGGATGGAGTAGGATGAGTTGTGAGATTGTGACTAGCCATGGAAAACAACTACCTGGCATGTAATCTAAACCACTCTTTCTTCATGACTTAACATATTATACATCTAGGGTTCCAAATGAGTACATTGAGGAATCATTGTATAGCTAAATACCAGTAATAAGCTCATGAAGTAAGGGACACTGATAATCATCCCTGGAAAGGATCGAAGAATGACACTATGATTTCACATTTTGTTTGTAGCATTATCAAGCAGAGACTGAGTAACTGCCATAAAACAAGACAAAGGGGAAAAAAAGAATAGAACAGAAACTAAACAGACCCACTGAAATATTAATGAGAATGAAAATTAATCTTAACATTATAACCCTTTGTGGTCTCTTGAATAAAATATTTATTAAAGACCCTATTCTGAGGCTCTGAGATTTTTATTATTAGAACGATAATAATGACATTCATAATGGTATGTAAACAAGACTTGCTTTGTTCAAATATTGATAACGAAAGACTGATCAAGCTTATTTGACAGGAATGTTGAATTTGTATTAGAATAGGTGGGCAAGTCATTTCAGCAATGGCTAGGATTAAATTTGCTCTTTAAAAGTTCAAATTGTTCTTGAAAGTCAAGTAATTAATAATATGCACACTTCACTTGCAGGAATTCTCAAAATCCTAAACACAAAAGTGTTATTTTACATAATTTTAAAAAGGAAAACAATCCATTGGACTAGGATATTGGGGAGGGGGGTTAATGAGTAAATAAAAAGATCAGACAAGGTGCATTAGATCAAAGTTTGATTCCAGAGTTTCACTATGAGAAGTACCATAAACGGAGGGTGAGGACTGAAAATGATAGTTGATCATAATTTCCCTCCTGACACTCTAAATATAATTGCGCAGAGGTAGTAGAGGTAACAGCAATACAAGAGCCCACATTTTCACAGTCTGATAACCTAGGTGATTACCTTTTTCTGCTTGTCTTTCTCCCTGCTATGGGCAGAAATAATATGAGCTCTGGAATTACTATAGTGTGTACATGAACATTCATTTTCCAGGTGATTGCATTTGAATTAGGGTGCTATCACAAACTGCTCTAAACACACCTTTTAGCTTCCATTGCACTATTTATGAATATGTGTATGTACATGATTGCAATACACAATCATTCTGCCTGCAGGTGGAAAAGCACCAAGGAGGGGTGGTTGGGGTATTTGTAAAGTAAATATGGCCCCCAAGACATAGGGAACATGTTTACGCAGTCCACCCCCTCTAGTTCACAGCCTTCTTTGTAAGCTTTAGCTGAAAAAGCACACAGCAAACTAGTCAATGAGGAAAAGATGTTGTTGTTGTTAGTCGCGAAGTCACATCCGACCCATTGCGACCCCATGGACGACATTCCTCCAGGCCTTCCTGTCCTCCACCGTCCCTCAGAGTCCACCCAAGCCCACACCAACCGCTTCAGTGACTCCATCCAGCCACCTCATCCTCTGCCGTCCCCTTCTTCTTTTGCTGTCAATCTTTCCCAGCATCAGGGTCTTCTCCAGGGAGTCCTTCCTTCTCATTAGGGGGCCAAAGTATTTGAGCTTCATCTTCAGGATCTGGCCTTCTAAGGAGCAGTCGGGGTTGATCTCCTCTAGGACTGACCGGTTTGATCGCCTTGCGGTCCAAGGGACTCGCAGGAGTCTCCGCCAGCACCACAATTCAAAGGCCTCAATTTCGGCGCTCAGCCTTCCTTGTGGTCCAGCTTTCACAGCCATACCTTGCAACTGGGAAAACCATCGCCTTGACTATATGCACTTTTGCTGGCAGGGCGATGTCTCTGCTTTTTAGTATGCCATTTAGATTTGCAATAGCTTTCCTCCCCAGTACCAAGCGTCTTTTAATTTCTTGGCTGCAGTCCCCATCTGCGGTGATCTTGGAGCCCAGGAAAATACTTGGAGGAAAAGATACATTTATGGATATGTCAAGAATTATCGCCTGAAAAACTAAATGATTTGTGCCTCCAATTTTAACTCAGGAGTGGCTCCAGGTTGAGGGGGGAGCCGAGCTGAGCCGATGGTCCTCGGTGCCCCATCCCTCCAGCATCATGGCGCCTATACCCACCACTTGCAGATCGGCCAGAAAAAGTGCCTATCTTCACACGTACCTGCGGTGGCCGTACCAAGCCAAGCTCTCGGTCTGCACAGCACGCACGCCCCTGCAGAAGCCCTGGTCAGCGTATCTGAGGGGCAGAGCTGGCATTAGGCTGGCAGTGCAGGGCCTGGAGCTCCATGCCCACACCCAAACAGCTGAGCTAGGCTACCTCCTGCTCCGCACTGCAGGGCAGGTTCTTGGTCTGAGGAAGCCCCAGGCAAAGCGTCCTCCCCTGGGCCCTAAGCTGTGGCAGGGGGGTCTCTCCTCAGCACCATCCACAGACCTGCCTGTCCTCTCAGGTCCCGGCACAGCAACGATGCCAATGCCTTTGCGTCTCAGCACTTACCCCAGTATGCTGTCTGTAGCCCAGCTGGTAGGAGCTGGGGAAAACACTGGCATAGGAAGCCCGAATGCACGGAAGGCAAGACCTCACAGCATTACCATGGGGAATAAAAACAGTGTCAGAACCAGACATTGAGTGGGGAGGGACATTGTGTGTGTGTGAGGAAGCAATACATAAAGGCTAAAACATATCTAATATCTTTATTAATTAATATTTAAAGGTAAAGGTTTCCCCTTGACATTAAGTCCAGTCATGCCTGACTGTAGGGGGCGGTGCTCATCTCCCTTTCCTGGCCGAGGGAGCCGGCGTTTGTCCGCAGACAGTCTCCGTGGCCATGTGGCCGGCATGACTAAACACCAAAGTGCACGGAACGCTGTTACCTGCCCACCAAAGTGGTACCTTTTTATCTACTCGCATTTGCATGGTTTCAAACTGCAAGGTTGGCAGGAGCTGGGACAGAGCAATGGGAACTCACCCCGTTGTGCAGATTCGAACCGGCGACCTTTCAATCTACCAGCACAGCAGCACAGCAGTTTAAACCACTGCACCACCTGCTTCCCCAATTAATATTTAATAGATACTAATTAATATCCCTTGATTTAATTAAGAATTAAATTAAACACAAGAACAGGTTTACTGCTTTCTATTGTTGTAACTTTTTGGAAGAACAGCCAGCAAGAAATGTTTAGATTTGTAGCTGTAATGAAAGCAATTAAAAACATGACATCAGGAAAGCCCCCTGGCCCCGACAGCTTTCCAGCTGAGTGGGACAAAGACTATTCCAAAATCCGTACAGCCAGACCCTTGGACCTCTGCCAAGATGTCTTTGAATCAGGCACCCCCCTGCCCACTATGCAAAGTGCTAATATTTCAATCATCGCAACACCTGGAAAAGACCACAGATTATGTGCGAATTATAGAGTGATCTTCACTGCGGTGCTTAGCCAGCACAGTTCAAGAACTACTCACAACAAACCCTGCACCAATGGGCCTGGAATGTAACGCGGTTGCCTTGCTTAATTTGTTTTCTCCTTTGCTTTTGATGAATTCCGGCAGTCAGAAACCTCTCCAAAAAGACCTTTGCCCTAACACAGCTTCTCCAAATTTGAGAGTCAATGACGCTCAGCCTAGCCTACCTTACAGGGTTGTTAGGAGGATAACATTTAGAAGAGGAGGGTTATGTGAACCGTCATAAATTCCTAGCAGGAAAAAGGCAAGCTATGGCCAGGCAGGCAAACCCCGCGCAGGTTGTTCGCCTCTCTCCAGCAGTCCCTCCAACCTAAGCTACCCCGCCGGGCACATTTCCCTGGGAGCAAGTTCCAGCAGAGACACCGGAGCGCGCCTCTTCACAGGCACCCACCTACCAAGGTGACGCACGGCAACGGGGACAGCCAATCGGCGTGGAACGCCGCCCCCTTGCGGCCAATCCGTGCCAAGCGGGAGCGCGGCTAAGCCCGGGAGGGGCGGAGTTTCGGCTGCCCTTTTGCCGCGGTGACCGCGAAACGCGGGAAAAGGGGCGCGCTCGGCGGGGCTGCCTCGGGCGGTTGCCACCAGGTTAACCGTCGGAGCACGTGGCGCGGGCAGGTGGGGAGGGGCGCGGCCCCGTGGGCGGTTGGGGGCGAGAGGTGCGGTGCGACATGGCGGCGTGGACGGGCCCGGGGTGGCGGGAAGAGGAGGCGCCGCTCCTGTTACTCCGCTCCTCCGCGCCGTTGCCCAGATGCGGAGAGGTGCGATGGCTCAGATCCCCACCCCGCCCCAGCACAACACAGACAAAGCTCCCCAGCCCGGACTTCAAGTGTGTAGGGGCTTGGTGGTGAGGAAATAAGCCTTCGTACATGCTCAGGAGCATTCTTGATAGTCCACCTTTTTGTCCTTTTAAAGATGGGTCTTCGTATTTAAAGTGAAATTCTGAGGGTGAGTTTTAATGAGCTCAGTGCTGCTTTCATTATTTTACTGTCGGCAACACTTCCTGTCGTGAAAACAGCGTTCGGGAATGGGGATGCTAATTATGGACTCAGTTAGACCCATGTTTAAAATGGTGTGTTGCTTGGTGTCAAAGATGAGATGCACAGACAACGGGAAAACTGCAAAACGCCCGAAGCTGCTGAAAGCGACTTGCACAGCCCATGTGACTTGGGGGTATACAATGAAAAGGCTTTTGCCTGGAAGTTTCCTTAGTGTGGCAGGTTCACTCCGAGGTGAATGTGTCAGAGTGGGCGTAAGCGATAGTGGCCAAGGTGTGAGTTTTGAGCTGGAGAGTGACAAGCTCATATCTTGCCCCTGCTATAAAAGATTGTTCTCTTAGCTCCAGCCTCTGTCTGCAATATACTATATTTATTTGGGTCTAGATTCTAGAATTTTAAAGATTACAGTTTTTACCAGTGGGAAGTTAGTGTGGCCTAATGGTTACAGTGCTGAACAGGTTCATGGGAGATCTGGGTTCTAGTCCCTGCTCAGCCATGAAGTTCACTGGGCGACTTTGGGGCAGCTATAGACTTGCAGCTATAGACTTCACCATTGCCTTTGCTTATTCCTAGGAGCTGGCTTAAGCATGAAACCTAGTGATGGAAAGAAAAGGGGCGAGCAGTCCTTGATCAGTTCTGGCTTGCCCTGCTCTGTCCATCAGCCGAAAGCATCCCCTTCTGGGCAGCGTAACACTGAGGAGAAACTTGCCAGGGTAAAACGTCGCCGAACCAGACGGGAGCGCAACTATATCAAATTTGGCCAGTATGTTACCGACAGGGCTCCGGAAAAGAAAACCAGCAGCCGGGGGCCACAGAAAATGTTGCCACCTTTCTGGAGCTCCCGGCTTAGCGTGTGTGCCAAGTCTACCCTAATCAAAGGCCGCTGTGTTGCAAAACCTGTATTTATAACCCAGAACAGACTCTCACAACACCTGGGCATGTTTAACAGGGAGGTAAAATCTGTTGATGTAGAAAGACTGCTGAGTCCCAGAAATGAGCAATACGAGGTGGAGGTGACCCCTCTACAAATTGCCAGTAGAGCTGAAGACTTGCTGTTGGGAGAAGAGAGCCAGTCTTATACATGTAGCAATGCTAATCAAAAACCAGGTTCCAGTGAGCAGTTTGGATACAGCATAAAGAATCTGAGCAGAAAGAGTGAGAATTCCCCTCCGACACAAGTATTGGCGGCCCCTGCATTGGTTACAGAGCCGCATCCTGTCCCTACTCTGCATGCAGCACGTTCAGGATCCCAGCCTTCAGCTGCACCTACAGCAGCGGCATTCAGTCAAGAGACGGAAACATTTCAAAGCAATGCTTCAGAAGTTTTCAATGAAAAGGAAAATGTGCCCCCTGCACCCACAGCAGGAGCCGAGCCAGTCAAAGCTAAGTCTCGGGCAAAGGAACTGGCTGAGGACCTGCAGAACCTGCTGGACCTCAAGAAAATATTTCCTGGGCATCACCTAATCAGTGAAACACGTCAGACTATTCTCAATATGCTGCGGGAGCAGAAGAAAAAGTTACCAGATTTTTCTTCCTTGGCGTTGCTAAAGAAGTCAGCAGGTGGTTGTAACAGGGACCCCATTGATTCAGGTGAGGTGCAGCAAGGATATTGAGCCTCTGGCTTGTGGGGCAAATCTGGCTTACTGGGGTTCCGCTGGCCTCATCCCTGTTGCTGACCACTGATGATTTGGTGGTCACCCCTATTTTGTGCAGTTCATTTCCCTCTTTTCTAAGAAGTAGAAATGCCTCCCTTAAGAGTTTCAGGTTAAAATAGGCTGGCATTGGGGTATTTTTGATCCCTTGGTCCACCTCATCACTGGAGGTATTCCCTGCATCCACCCCCTCCCCTGAGAGCTGCAAAACCATTTTAGGCCCTCATACTGGGAGCAGTTCAACACCTGTGGTTTGCATTGTGAATACTGAGCAGCTTTGCGGCAGACAGCATCAGAGATCTAGAAGAGCTGCATGAACAAAAAGGATCATTCCCAAGACCTACTTTATCAGTTTTGGTCACCATGTGTACAAGACAAGGAATAAATTGGTCTTTTACAAAAACAAGTGGATAGCTTCTAACTTCATTATGTTTTCCTTTAGGTCACTTTACTGGCTTCATTCTCTGCCTTATTCTTTCCTTCTACCCTTCCTACAGCCTTTTCCCTACCATTTTTGCTCTTCCTTCTTGAAGCATACCTCCCCCTGACCACACCTCCACCACCCTCAGCTGCCCCAAAGCCTTCTGTCCCCTTTGGCAACTCCACCTCTTCTCCACAACTTGTTGTTGCAAACTGTACAAGGCACACTCCCATACAAATTTAGACAGAGAAAAGGGCCACTCTGACTGCTCCTTAGAAGGCCAGATCCTGAAGATGAAGCTCAAATACTGTGGCCACCGAATGAGAAGGAAGGACTCCTTGGAGAAGAGCCTGATGCTGGGAACAATAGATGGCAAGAGAAGGAGGGGGCGGCAGAGGATGAGGTGGCTGGATGGAGCCACTGAAGCAGTCAGTGTGAGCTTGGGTGGACTCCGGGGGACGGTGGAGGACAGGAAGGCCTGGAGGAGTGTTGTCCATGGGGTCGCGACGGGTCGAACACGACTTTGCGACTAAACAACAAACAGAAAAGGGCCATTGCTCCCATCATACTGCAGCCGCCTGATGTATTGTGGAAGCTGTAGGCCTTTTTTTCTGTCTAAATTTGCATAAGCTCATGTCTTTAGTAACTGTTTTTACCTTCTTCCTTCCCATACCCTCCTGTGGTGACTTGAATCATGCAATGAATTTGTCATCCCACATAAATACGAATTTACCTTAACACTTTTTTACTTGGTTAGACTTCCTGTTGGTAGATTTGTGATTCCAAAAAGGGTTTGCTTGGGTTAATTTGTTCTGCCCTCCTCACACCTAGATTTCAAGAGTCCAGCGAAGAGAGACCTGGTGGAGTTGCAGCAGGAATCAAAATCTACTGACTTAAGCAACAGAAACTCTAATCAGGGTGTTTCTCTGAAAAAGAGAAGAGGACAAGAACAATTCTTCTGCATCAGTTCCTCTCCTAGTCCTGGGCATACAGCTGTGAGAATGGTGAGCATCATAAAGCCTTAGTTACCTACGTTGCTTGGTCAAGCTAATCGGTGTCCGTGTGGTTTAACAAGCTGATGCTGAGATATTGGGTTTAAGCACTGCACAAGTATTTAATCTATTTCTATATGAGTCATACCTCTTTCTTTCTTACAAAATTAACTTGAATGGCTTACAAAAAATCATGAAATACGTGAAGCACAGTAAAAAAAAACAATTGAAATGGCCACTACAGTCTAAGATGAGACAAATACAGTCTTAGTTAAAGGCTGAAATGAAACATTCATTGATGTAGGGCCAATATATATGCATCTGTGGGACATGCAGAGGCCTGTATGAACTGTATACCTTGCAGAGGCTGACTCTGCCATAATCCTGCTTTATTCAGTCATGCTGATTTCTTCATTCTTGACCCCTCTGTGGTGATTGATTCTCTGTGCAGGCAGAAAAAAGACCAGGCCAGAGAGAAGACTTCAGATCCTTTGTTGAGCCAGAGGTGTTCGACCAGCTCAGTGTCTACCTGGCAGCAGGTCAGCCCTACCCACCTCATCCACCTGCACCCTCCCAGCGTCCGAATTCAGCCAGAGGCTCCATTGCACCAGAGGAACAATATCCTGGGCAGGATGCCCTCTGGGCCCCCAAAAGCAGGCAAGAGAGGTCTGAGGCAGCTAAAAGAGTACTGCCCAAGCAGAATATTTCCAAAAAGCATGCTATCCATGATTCAGCTAATCTTAGCCTGAATGGTTCTGGCCATTTCCTGTTGACAGACCTCCAGCAGGCCTGTGTCTGTGAGCCAAGCCAAGGCCCATGGAATTTACAGGAGAACAGAGAAGCTGCAATCCATGGTTCACGTCCCTCACCAGAGCCACACAGTTCCCAGCCACTAGGTTTGGGGTTCAGGACCACAGAGAGATCCGTCTCTGAATCTCAGACATCCTTTGATGTTTTAAAAAGCATCTGGAGTCCTAAAGTGACCAGCAAGGGAGCCAAACTCTCGGCGTCTCGAGTCTTGGGCTGGCCTCATTTGCCCCACAAGCTGCCATCTTCCAAGGAACTGAACTTCGAGCAAGGACAGCCAAGGGAGTTTCTCCAGCTGTTCAACATCATCCCTCCTCGGCAGTGCTCCTTCCGCAGGCAAAATCCTCGGCAAGAAGCGTGTGCACCCAGCGGACACCTGCAGCACGGTGGCGGCTTGTTCTCTGCGCAGGCAAACCCCACAGCCTCCGGCCAGAAATTCTGGCTGGAGCATGGGAGGAATTACCCGTTCTTGGGAGTGACAGAGGGGCTTGGAGACCAAGGGGCCCAGGCTCATGACCTAGAGAGACTGCTCCAGCTGGAAGGACCGCAGCAGCTGGGAGCTTTCCAGCAGCTGCCAATGTCCTATTTCCCGCCCTCAGAGGCTCTGGAGAGCAGAAACTCCCCACTCTGTGTCTTAAAGAGTCATCTGTTGGGGCAGCCCAGTCCAGAGCCTTGGGCCTTCCCCCGAATGAAGTTGTACTGAGGGGCTGTGGGAAGCTGCCTTCAGCAATGAGATTGGCCCAGAAAGGGAAAGAATACCAGGAACAGCGTAGGGCAACTGTGCCCTACAGATACTTTGGACTACAACCTCCCTAAGCCCCAACCAACAGAGATTATTGGAGTCGCTATCCAGAACAGCTGGCGGGCCCTGAGTTATAACTAGGAAAGAGGCACTTGCTACTTCTTATCTGAAAGCGAACACACCCATTGGTTCACTCTCTCATTTAGGCATTCTTTAAAACAAATTTCTTTTGTGTCTCTTCTAGATACAGGGTTTTCCCCTTTTCATGACCTATGACAGACCATGGAACAATTGCCTTACAAGCGCAGGGTGTAGGCTGGTTGTCTTTCTCAGAACTGAAGGTGGAATGCAAGATAACAGCTGCCTCCATGCAATTATCATATTTGAGGGAATAGTCCTGGGTTTTGGTTTTGGGAGTTTTGTTTTTGTTTTGGTGCAGGAATTGATCCGTGTCTCAGACTATTTGCTAAAGCTGAAACAGATCCATATTGTGAACCTTTAATACAAAGTTACTTCACACCCTTGTGTAATGATGCTCAGGTCTGACTTAGCTCGAACTATGCTTGTGCTGGGTTTCACACACTTTTTTTTTTCCAATTTATATCCTGCCTTTTTCCTACAAAGGGCTCAAGGCAGCTTACATCATTCTCCTGCTCCACCTTATCCCCACAACAACAACCCTGTGAGGTGGGCTGGGCTGAGAGTCTGTGACTGGCCCAGAGTCACCCAGTGGGCTCCATGGCCGAGCGGGGACTCGAACCCGGATCGCCTGAGTCCCACTCCCAGGCTCTTAACCACTGCGCCACACTGGCGCTCTAACCCTGGCCTGGCCCTCAAACTGTAATGGTGCATTAGCCACTGCCATTCATGCTGGCTCATTTCACCGATTGCCCTTGCCAAGGGTGGCTTGTCACCATGTGCAAACCGGGAGACGATGGGATGGCTGGTTGCGAACAAGCCAGGCAGCAGCCCTGCAATGGAGCCTGAGTTCTGGGTGATTCGTTAGCCACTCCAGCTGCCCGCCATCGCCTGCTTTGCATGTCAAACTGTGCCCAGTGAGGTTAACTCGGGAAATCAGGTGATTGACTGCGTGCCTGGCTGATCAACCGTCATTGTGGCATATTAACCATGTGACCCTGGCCATGTCCTTCCTCTTCTTGCATTGGGCTCTATGGCTTCAGTCAGTCTTGCAATGCAAACTGTACAGCCCTAGACAGAAGCAGCTTGTGGGGAGAGGGGCAATACACTGCCCAAGCCAACAGGGGGGAGTTATACCAGTGACTGCTTAATGAGGTATTCACTCTCAGATTAAGAAGCTTGGAAGTTAATTAAGAGGTGATGAGGAGATGAGGTGTGATGATTCAAATATTTTCAAGAACAAATCGTACGAAATAATTTGGAGCAGATTCACCCAGATAAGGAGATGTCTGCTGTCATATGAGCAAAAGGAGCTTGATATCTTTGCCCGTGGTTGCTTTGCTTCCCTGCGTGATTGGATGCATTTCTTCCACAGACCCTGGAACAGATTTGTGCTCTCATATTAGAAGATTCTGCCCTCTCGGCAGTGGCTGCTTGGCTTTCTGCACTCAATAAACAAGCATCAATCTTTTTTTTTTTTTTTTGGTAGAGGGGTTGCCAGGTGGCTACCTGAACAAGTGATCACCCTAGCTGTGCACACCTTCACGGCAGGGGTAACGGTCTGTGGAAAATATTTGTCCAAAAGAACAAGGGAGAGTGCAGTGGTTAGGAGATGCTTCATGACGTGCTGATTGCGTGTGCATAACATGCTAAGGCCAGGTGGCTTTAAAGCCACAGTTGTTTAGCATGTGGTCTGAAGCTATACCGTTGCCATGTAATGGTTTCTCAGTGGAAGCTGCAGGTATGCCACCCCCAGCAGGACCCCCGGGAACCTCCCCCCCCTATTCAGTGCCCAGCATATTTTTCCACCACCCCCCCCCCCCCCGCCTCCGCCATCAGGGAGCTCTGTCAGGGATGGGTGCCGGCTCTAATTCATTGCCCTCCCCCCACCGCACTACATTCCTCTGCACCTGCTTCAATTCTCACATTGAAACTGTGTTTTTTCCCTCATTAAGTAAGGCAGAGCTGGACATGCTTTGCCAGGTACCCCTTTAAGGATGCTAGCGCTACAATGCCGCAGCCCGGAGATGCCTGCGCGCTGTGAGGGGCACCGAGCAGGGGGTGCCTGGGAAGGCTCCCTTTCCTTTCTGGGAAGATGGAGCAAGGGACTGCAAGTAGCCGGTCACCTGCCGCTACCTCCACGCTTGGCTGCTGAGGCAGAAAAGTCCAGGTGCGCCTGTGTGTGCCGTGGATGCGAGTGGTCCCTTTCTGAACCCCCGCAGTCGGCCTGGGATGCATCCGCCTGGCAGCCGCCTGCACTTCGTTACAGAAGTCCGTCTCTCAAACCGACAGTGATTGCTCCAGTTCAGGTTGCCTGTTCTCAGACAGTCCCAGAGTTTGCAGCATTATTCCATGTACAGACTCCCTGACTTTGTTCAGTCTCAAGTATCTGAGTTCAGCAGTGACAAACGAATCCGCAGCTGCCTGGGGTATGCAGTGACCAGGACCAGCTGGTGCATTTTGTCCTCAAAGTTTCCTTGATCCCACTCTATACCCAGGAGATTTCAAGCAGAGGCAATTAGCTAGAACTCTCCTTTTTTCCTCTTGGAAGAAATAAGCTTGGAAATCAGAAAACTAAATTTAGTTCTGCACACCCATTTTGCTTCACATAACAATTTCCCCTCCTCTGTCACTGTAGCAGGACAGATCAGCTTTGCAAAGCAGTAAAGCATCGGTCATTCCCTGCAGTGGTTATATTGCTGGCTAGGCTAACCAGTCCCAGAAATAGCCAGCATTATCACGGTCAAAATAATCCCATTTCCTTAGGCTTGATCACATGCATGAGCGCATGGACCAGTGTGACAACAACGGCGCAAGAGGTAGTGTAGCACTGCTAGAAAAACTCAAGAAACAATCACAGCAACTCCCCTTTGGTAGATGCATAGAACATATTTGCATAAGATGCTCCCTTGTAGCAGGGGAGATAATTCCCCCCTCTATTATCCCCTATTCTGGCGGGCAGAGATTCCCGCAGGTTCTTAAGCAGAATGTTTGCTCTTTGCTGATCCTTTGCACCGGGCATGTGACGGAGTGCAGGTTCTCTCCCACAGAACTCTTTCCAATGCCATTGAATAAGGATTATGTCATTTCATGGCTTTCTACGTGCTTGACATTTGCCAAGAAAAGGGTTGGAGCAGGCCCCTGTGGCTGCATCACTAACAGGAAAATGAGCCTCAGCAGCGCTGTGAAAAATACCACCTGATTTTTGCGGGTCAAACTCCTGCTAAAGGAGCAAGAGAGCCCTCCAGAGAGAACGTCATCCTCCTTTCCTGCTAACTCCCAAGAGATTCCAGCCAGATAACCAGTCCTTGTCCTGAAAGGGGGCTTCTATTTGCCCTACACAGGTCCTAATGATGATGGGCATTGTGATAGGGGAAGAAAGTATGTCCCATGCACATGGGCAACGCACACACCTAGCATTAATAGTATGGCTAGGATACACCTTCAACAACTGTATAAAAAGAAGGAAGGTCATCAGGTGTGGCAACCCAAGAATAACTGCCAGTGGTTACTAATCCTGATGATTATGCACTGCCTCCAGTATCGGAGGGAGTATCTTTTTGTATACCAGTTGCGCTTACACTCAACTTGTGGATTCCCCACAGGCAGCTAGCTGGCCACTTGCAAGCAAAATGCTGAACTAGCGGAATGATCCAATCAAGCGTGGCATTTTTATGCTCTTGCTGAACGTCTATCCAACCTATTAAAGGCACAGAGGGCTGCCCTCTTTTTCGTGACCATACTTTCCAGAATGGGGAACAAGGATTCATTATGTCTTCAATGAACCTGAAAGAGGAAATGGAGAATCAGGGGTTGGGGGAGGCTCTTTGAGCATTGCTGGCTAGTGAATGAAGGCAAAAGCAACCTGGAACCTCGCTTCTTTACAGACCTGGGGAAGTTCTGCCACATCTTGGATAAAGATCATTATCCATCCCAGAGAGCACTGAAGGTTAATTAGCTAATGGCCTTAGGCAGCTTAGAAATCTTAAGTGCTGTTCTCACAGTCACCACTGGAAGATCCTGTAACTAATACTTCTGCAGGAGTAAAGTATTAATTAGCTAAAATTCTCTTCCATGCTTTTGCATTCTAAAATCCTCTGTGTGCTGTTGTCTGCACAGCTGATAACTAATACACCCAGCATTCACGGAGAGCCCTCATGTCCCAGCAAAGATTGATCTTCTGCTTAGCAGGATGAGTGGCAGTGAAAATATAAGATGTGTGCTTTTTTGCAGCTAAGGAACTATGCATGGATTTAAAACATTCACCGTGTACATTTTCATGTTTGGTTTGAATTAGTTCAATTACCTGTTGCTTTGTTTGTGCTTATCTGAGCTGTGTCTTCTCAAAGATCCTGGAAGCGCTCGCTCCCTCTCCGCACACGCACACACCCCAGTGGGAACAGCAGCCACACGCTGCGACATGCATAGCCCCTGTTGTTTGGAGCAGACACTCCTGTACGCAAAGAGCTGCCAAAGGACTGTCTTTTATTTGAAGACATCCTTTATTCAAAGAGTTAGCATGTCCAGTTTCAAGATAAAGAACCAGCATGGTGAGGTGTGCCATTAACTCTTTACATGGGAACAATGATATAAAAGAGCAACTTCTAGGCAAAGCACTGCCCCTTTGGGTCCTCTTTTTGGTGATGCAGTTCCTCTTTTTTGAGCATGCGGAAAAGGCCGCCCTGTCCAGACATATTGAACTACAATTCCCAGAATGCCCCAGCAGGCATAACAAATGTGGGCACATCTAGGGGGCACTCCTCTTGAGGACACAACCTGGCCTCTCCCTCACTGACCAAGCTCATCCCAAGTCTATGTGTCTATATACAAAGAATACCCCTGCATGAAGAATTCCCATGGGTCATTACAGGATGCCTTGCTATAATAAGCAACTCACAGCATCTCTCATAGCTGGGTACTTTGCTAGTAAAGACATTTTTCAAAACGAGAAACAACCACGCCAAGTCTTTCACACCGTTTACAGCGGACCACAAACGAGGTGGTCTTGAGGGCTCCACTAGAATCTCCAGCCATCGCCGTCCTACTGCTCCACCTTGGAAACTGACCTTAGGAGGGGTTTGCCTTCTTTATCAAACCAGTAAGTACTTATCTCTTCCTCAGAGTTACCTGCCTTCAGAGCCATCCTGAGCTTAGCCCAGAACAGCTTCTGAGCCTCAGGCTCTGGGGGCCATGTGATATATGTCTTCTTCAGCATCACCTTCCGCATCTGGTGGTAGGCAGAAAGCTCTCGCTCTGGGATAGTCTCAATGAAAACTGGAATAAGGACATCTTTCAACTCGTCAAAGAGACGGTAGCTGGCCAGCTGGATCTCCATGGAGCACCACTCACTTTGCAGATAGCTCCTGCTGATGATGCAGATGGTATGTCGACTGTTATGAATGCTATTAATGATGTTGTCTATGATGTACTTCCCTGGCTGAAAGTCCCTGTGGTGGAGGCAGAGCCGAAAGATGGGTCCCTCTCCTTTCTCCAGGCTGGGCACCAGCTGCTCCAGCACCCAACTCTCGTCCCTCGAGTTATAGGAGACAAAGGCATCAAACTGATAATCCTCATCCTCGCCTCGCCTCCAGTGACTGTTAACCCAAGCACGCAGGATGTAGAGATGGTATTTCAGCTGCCAATAGGTACGGTGGTAGAGGACAGGTAGCAGCATGTGGAGGAGCAAAACAGGGAAGGTGATGGAGAACAGGTACAGCCCTATATCTTGGAAACAGACGTGGGTATCGAAACTGTACACATAACTGGAGTGCTGCCCAGAGTTGCAGGTATAGTTGTACAGGTAAACCACCTGCACCTGGCTGTTGTTCAGCCACTTCTGGAACCAAATGTTGTCACAGGTGCAACTCAGTGGACACTTGCGTAGGTCAAGGTATCTCAGTGCAGGCAGCTTTTCTATCACACTGCTATTGAATGTCTGGAGTTCGTTCTTTCCTAGTTGCAAATTGCGTAGTTTAGTGAGATTTCCAAAGACCTCTAGAGTCAAGGTATGGAGGCCAGCATTCTCCAAGTTGAGACTTTTCAAGTTTCTCAGATTCTTGAATATACCTGGCGGGAGGTTTCCCATGCCATTACTGCTATCAACCAAGCTCAGGTATTCCAGCTGTCCTAGGTCATCAAACACATCTGGTGCAATGGAGAGAATCTTGTTTTCAGACAGGTAGAGGTTACGTAAAGAAGTCAGGCCCTTGAAGAACTTGGGTGGAATGATCTTCAGACCATAGGGTTGCTGAGCTTGGAGCTTGAGATCATAGACCAGGTGCAGGTTCATGAAAGGGGTTGGGTTGTGTTGTGTCATGCTGATGTAGTGTATCTTGTTGCTCATTAAGTCCAACACTTTGAGAGTTTTCTCCACCGGTTGGAAGAAGCTGTTGGTAATGTATTCAATACGATTGCGGTCCAGGTAGAGTTTGGAGAGATTCTTTAGTCCTTCAAATGACACGCTGGTCAACCTGCGGATATTGTTCCCCCCCAGGTCTAAGATACAGAGGTTCCCAAGGTTCCTGAAGATGCCATGAAAGAGGACAGAAACATGGTTGTTCCGGAGATTGAGTGTCTGGAGACTGCTCAGATCCTCAAAGCTCCCCTCATAGAGATCAGTTAGTAGGTTGTTATCCAGACGCAACTCTATGAGTTGCTTTAAGCCCTTCAAGGCTTGTCTATGCAAGAAAGCAATGTTGTTGATGTTGAGGTGGAGAATCTTCAGATTAGGGGCAAACTGGAAAGCGAAACTACTGACGTAGATGATGCGATTGAAACGGAAAGATATGGTCCTCAACTCTTTTAAGAAAGAGCCTTTAGAGCACGACCTTAGTCTGTTCAATAGGTTGTGCTCCACAACCAATGTTCTCAGCTTATTTTGTACTGTCGCATTCAGCATCTCCCTTACACACCCTACTGATCTGAGGCGATTCTTTGAAAGATCCAGCAGCAAGATAGGCGGGCATGTCAAGAAAGTGTTTCTGCTTAGGTTCCTGAGGTTGTTGCTTTGCAGAAATAGATTCATAGGAAGGTTGGATTTGCTAAGATGCAGGCACAATCTGGTCAACTGTGCGAATTTATTCAAATGCAGCCCAGAATAATCCAGGCTGTGAGACTGCAGACCAGAAATATTCAAGAGCTGGAAAACATCTATGTTGTTACCCAGCAGCTTCAGACGACTGAGGTTCCGGAAGCTGACTCTTGCAAAGGAAGAGACATTTGAGATCTTGTTAAAAGAAAGATCCAGCTGTTGTATGTTCCACAGGAACTCTGGCCCTTTGGTTTCTACCTGGTACAGGGAATTGTTGCACAGCAGGAGGGTGGACAGGGAGAGGGGAAGCTGCGCCTCAGACTCGAGGGAGGTGAAATTGTTATTGCAAAGATTCAGCCGCCGCAGCTCTGTCAAATTCTGAATGCTCTGAGCGATTCTTTGGAAGCTCCTCAAGTCGTTGAACTGGAGCTCTAGGTTCCCAAGATGCTGCAATGGGCTGAATGTGTCCTGATGTATTGTGCGCAAGTGGTTGTTGTGCAAAAGAAGGTTGCTGAGGTTGGCCAGACCCTGGAACACAGCTCCAGACAGAACTTCGAGTCCATTGCAAGAGAGGTCGAGGGTCTCCAGGGCTGTCAGATTCTCAAAGGCCCCATCTTCAATCATCCACATTTTGTTATAACTGAGCTTCAGGACGCTCAGATTTGGGAGGTGGTAGAAGCTCCTGTAAGGCAAGAAGCGAATGGAATTATGGGACACGTTGAGTATGCCGGCGTAGCTGGGAAGGTCGTCCACAGCACTGGAGATACTCTTCAGGAAGCGCTGCATGCACTTGAAGTACTGTGGATTCCACATGGATTGGATGCAGTTTCTGAAACCATAGCCAGCCGCTTCTGGTGCATTAATCAGAACAAAAGCCAGGAGAAGATGCGGGAGACCTCTGTAACTCATCGCTGTGTGGGATCCTCAGCACCAAAGGCCTCTGTGGCATCCCCAAGGGGAAAACCTACAACCGAAGAAAATAAACGGCGTGAGCCTTTCGAATGCAATGCGGAACCATTTGGGAGCCATTGCGTTAACGTTAGCGACATCTTCAAAGTTTACATATACCATACACTAATCACACCCTTTGAAGGGCATCCATGAAGGAACTAGGAAAGAGAATCACATGCAAGGATGTTTCACCGGAGAGCAAGGCCAAGATCCTCCATACTATTGTATTTCTGATCACTGTGTATGGGTGTAAAAGCCGGACAGTGAAGAGAGCTGACAGGAAGAAAATTGATGAGTTTGAAACATGGTGCTGGAGGACAGCTTTGTGAATGCTCTGGAGTGACAGAAAGACGAACGAGTGGTCCGTTCATCAAATCAAGCCAGAACTTGCCCTGGAAGCAAAAATGATGAACCGAGGCTGCCATAGTCTGGGCACATCATGAGAAGACAGGACTCCCTGGAGAAGAGAGTAGTACTAAGGGGAGTCAGAGGCAGCAGCCGGAGGATCAGCCCCATAAAGGAGTCCCCTGAATGTACAGGAGTTGAGCAGTCATTCTTGGGGCCAGGATAAGTCAGAGATGACTTTATGGCATGTATCAACAGCAGTTCACACACTCCGTAAATTCTGTACCAAGGCAATTTAGTGGGCTTTAATCTTTAATCAAAGAGCTCTTTCAGTGCAATATTAAGCAAGCCGACTCCCAAGTAAATCCCACTGTGGTCTGTGGGATTTATGCACAGGTAAGTGCATATAGGATTACAGACTGAAGGTTTGGGACAGATAAAAGGAAGGATTTCTTCCCACAATGTGTAGTTAAGTGGTGGAATTCACTGCCAGGGGAAGTGGTGATGGCCATCAGTTTGGATGCCTTGAAGAGGAGATTGGGCAGAGTCATGAGGAAGGAGGCGATATCAGTGGCTACTAGCCTTGCTGGCCAGGTGCTGCCTCCTTCACCAGAGGTGGCCTGCCTGCCTGGGCCAGTTGCTGAGGAGCTTGGGCAGGGGGAGGCCTCGCACCCATCCTGCTGGACGGATCTGGAGGACAGCTGATTTGCCACCATGTGTATGGAGTGCTCAACTGGACGGCCCTTTGGTCTGATCCAGCAGGGTTTTTCTTACGTTCTCATGAATGGGATCTAGTGACGGGCATCAACCGTGTCTGGAGCCGGCTGAAGCTAAGGCAGCCGCACTTCTGCGGCCCTGCTGCCGGATCAGCAGCTCTGTCATCTGGCTGTGCTGACCAAGTACATTCGCCTTGGCTTTTGCTTTCCCTGCATAACTGTAAATACAACCAATCTTCCAAAGATGACGTAAGCCTCCCGTGCCCTGTTACCTAAAGGAACTTCTAACCCTTAAAGTGCTACCCCTGGATTTTTCACTGCTCTGGAATGTATTAAGAACAACCTGCCTCTTTCCCCTGACCCACCTTGAATCTTCCATCTCCAAAGCCAGTGAGAAAAAGACAGTTCAGACATGTTCAAGAAAAACTGCAAAGCATGTGATGACAAAGGGCGTGAGAAGAAAAGAAATGCTGGCCGTGTACTTCATAACCAGGGCGATTCACTCAACCATCCGAAAGGGCCCCCTGTTAAACCAGAAAGTCCAGAGGCTAAAATTACTTAGCCAAGCCACTGAGAACAGCGGGAAGATGCGCGACACACAGATGCATAGATCGCCACTGTCAGCAGCCAGAACTGCGACAACGGTCGAATGCAGAGTGCAAAGTAAATGTGGCACAGAAGAACTTGAGATAAAATGGAGAAATTCAATCATGCAACCAGAGACTGAAAAATGTTTGAGCTTTACGAAGAAAAGATGACCGGAAGTGGCCTTCCATTTAGTAAGACCCAGTGTTGGCAATAATGGCACTGCACCATTTCAGGCAGGTTTTTCCAGCCCTGGAAACTTGGGGGCTTTTGCTTGCAAAGCAGGGACTCAGCCAAGGTATTTGGGGCTTCTTCGCCTTTTTTAAAAGAAGCAAGGAAGGAGGTTCATGACTGAGTGCATAAAATTATGCTTCACTTCTACCTGATCTCTCCTTTTCTCTTTTTACAACCTCTCCACTTTATATTTCCTTCTTACATACCTAGGCTTCTGCTAAAGTCTTTCAGTCCTGTTCTATTGTTGGCCAAACTAAAATGCTGTAAAACTGAGCGCATTTTTAAACACACACACATCAGCGTCTTGCAAGTTGACTGGCTGGCTGCAGCCTGAACCAGTTCCCGACAAGGTGCTGTCCTCATTATTTAAAATATGCACAAGGATCGATGATGCACTCACTCTAAAATTAAAAAAAGGAAAGGAAAGTACATCGCTCCTGCTCTGATGCTACCGGTTTATGAGAACAGCTCTCCTTTTCTTTCACTTCCTCTCTAGGCACATATAAGCCCCCTCTGAGGTGGGGATTTCTGTTTTTTGAAAAGCTTCTGCTTTCTCAGATTAGCAGCTCCTATGGCTCCATTTTCTGCTTAGGAGTACCACTGGCCTGTGCTGCCCAGGACTTCTCCTGGCAGATGGTGGCAGAGACAAACTGTTCCATCACTATCGTTTTGGCTGGGACGAGTATACTGGGGCACCAGAATCTTCCTTGGCTGGGGTCCTTGGAGCCCTAGTCCCAGATCTTTTCCCTAGACCCTAAAGTGCCCATTGGTGCAATGGAAGATTTCCCCCCTTAGCTTAAATGCCACTTCAGCAATCATCATGGGGTCTTGCAGCTGCAGTGGGGTGAGTTAACCCTTTCCCCCAAATGCTGCAATTCTCCACCTAACTCCACCTCTGCACAATAATGAAATTGGGTGGGTGGGTGGGTGGGCGGGCAGGTACTTCATTAAAGATGTCATGTTATTCTTTTAAAAATACATTATTGTTTTCGGCAATCGCATTTATTTCCAAGTAAATATCTTCAGCACGGGGAAAGCAGAAACAAACTTTGTCGTATCCTTGTCGTCATGATGGTGCTCTAACTTAAGTGAGTAAAAAAGCAAGATTGCACATGCTAAGAGTATTTCTCTTTTTCAAGGCCTGCAAGCACTTCTGTTCAGGTTTGCTTGCACATGGCAGGAATGTAGAAGCAGTTGCACGGAACATGGAACAGCAACTGGGTGAGAATGGCCGCTTCGAAAAGGAAGTAGATGAGCATAACACACTAAAGGGGGCCCGTTAAGCCCAGCGTCCACAGTGACGTAGCCGCACCGTGGCTCCCATCCGCGGGGGCCTCCAGTCCTCGCGCCTGCCCCATTCCTTACTAATTTGGGATTGAAAAGTGAGCACTGATTGGACGGGTCATCAAAGAAGAGGCTGCTGGACCTCCCAGAGCAGGACAAAGATATGTGACTGACGGGGTTAGACGAGGTCTCCAGCCATCCCCTGCCGTGAAAGATCGAGTCACTAGTCCATCTAGCAGCCACCCCCAAAGTCCCCAGGGGAGCCCTTTCCCAGCTTGTGTGTTGTGTGTGCTTTGGGTTTATGTGCTGTCGGTTCTCCCTCTGTGTGTGTGTAAGAAAAGGTGCTTCCAAAGAGATAGCTGGTTTTTGCTTGCTACCAAGCAAAATGTGCCGTACCTTTCCTTCCTTCACGGATTTTCTGTTGAAAGAAAAAAGCTGGAAATGGGTAAACAGAGGAGGGACGCGAATGCAAGTCAGACCTCTGGATCCCCGTAGAGTTCAGTCAATGCAGCAGTAAAAACCTCATTTGGCAGCAGCCAGAGTTCAGTCCCTGTGAGTTTGCTCGCACCCATCACTGGCAGGCAGCTCCTTCACGGTTAGTAGCTCTGCTCTAGGAATTGATCTGGGGGCCTTCTCCATGCAAACTACCTGCCCTCCCATTGAGCTTTGGTAAATAAAAGCGTCAAAAGGGGGGTTCTGAAATGGGAGAAGGGGCTGGGGCTGGAGTGTGATTCTTCCCCATCGCCCTCCCGCTCTCCTTCTCCCCCTCCTCTCAAACTGTCCTGGGGCAAAATATGGCATGGAAATCCCAGACTGTATCATACACCATTTTAAATGGCACATCTTCTTAATGTCTTACCTATGGGGTATAATGAGATTGCATTTGCTGAGCATGATGGGCTTGCGCCTGGCATAGGCAAGTAGGGAAGGCATTGTCTCTTTGCTAAGGTGGCCTGCTTTACAAAGCACAGTCCTCTCTTTGAAGATCTCCGATGGGCTGGGCTGGCCTGTCCAGGTCTGGTGTGCAGTCAAAAAGCTGCAAAGAAGGCAGAGGCGTGGGCATTGCCCATCGGTGTTTATCCCCAGGAGCTCAGCTTGAGAAACTTCCTCATTAAGGTGGGATGTATTGTATTTCCACTGAAATTATACTTATTGTTTCTAAATTTGCATGCATACATTTGCATGTATCCATTTTTACGTGCAAATTTGCATGCATGCAGTGGTATGAACACCGGTGTCCTTTTTGTGCTGCATGAATGGGCTGCGTCGTTTTTTGCCATGCTTCCTGGCAAGCAGTGTGACCACTGGTGATGCATGGAAGCAGCCTGGGTGAACTGAAGCAGGGGCACTTTCCCAGTGATAACGAAGCCG
This sequence comes from Varanus komodoensis, assembly GCF_004798865.1. Taxonomy (NCBI): domain Eukaryota; kingdom Metazoa; phylum Chordata; class Lepidosauria; order Squamata; family Varanidae; genus Varanus; species Varanus komodoensis. Next base: position 10,195,065 of record NW_025335759.1, read on the forward strand.
TTTTCACCTATGCAGAACCCATACGCTAAATTCCACCCACAAGGTTACCTTGATACAACAAAAGTGAGTCTGACCTTAGAGAGCCATCGAAGAACAAGGCAATTCTCTCAAAAGAAAGAAAAGCCGTTCAAGAGGAATGCTCAGCCCTTTCCCTCCCATTAGTTTCCCCCTCCAAATCTTTGCCTGCCACACTTTCCTCTGACAAGGTTCATCATGGAGAAGCCCCACGAGAGGGGAAGGAACCTGAGGGGAGCAGCGATTGGGAACAGTGGCGCTTTGGATGGGAAGCGTCTCCTTGCACCTTCTCCACTCCCAATTCTAGTCTGCTTTGGCAGTTGATAAAAAAGGGTGGAGATCATGAGACTCAAATAAGCATTCTTGTATACAACTTGCCGTTGGCCTCTAGACACTCTCTGGCTTTTTTTGGCTGCCACCAGACAGTTTCAAGCGTGTGCGTGTTCAAGTAGCAATTTCCTGATTCTATTTCTTTATGGCAGGTGGGGCAGGTAAACATTAAAATCAGTGAGCTGCACTTCTAGACACACTTTCCTGAGAGTGAGTGAATGGGCCCCTCAGTTGATATACTGTAAATGAGGGGAAAGAAATCCCAGCTGCTGCCTTTCCTTGCCACATGTGATGACTAATTGTATTACATGACTTGGTATCCAGCAAAAAAGTCGCTTCGGCAACTCACCAAGCCTCAGAATTTGTCTGAAGCTGACCTCCTTCCCTCAGCTCTAATTTGGTTACATCAGTCTTCCTTTTCCATTCATATGTTACATAACCTCCGAGAGTTTCATTATACAGCCACGCTGGTAGATCCTGGAATTTGTTATCGATAACTGTGAAACCATTCTGAAAGACGCCACCAAACTGCACATAGGTAATGCCACCAAACTTCTCTGGTCATATTTATTATCAGTGGAGCCACTGCCCAAATTAAGAGGCAGAATAGCCAACATTGCTTTTTTTTTTTTTTTTTTTGGCTGCCTCTTCTTCCTTGAAGTGCTGACATGAACTGGCACAAACGCATCTCCCCCTGCCATGGCAAAGCTTCGCTGCTGATATTTGCTGATTAGCTTGCTTTCCAAGGCAAAGGAGCAGGTCAGGCTGGCAGCCGAAACCTGGACTGTCCTCATTATACCTTCTTTCCCACAGCCTTCCAGCATCCTCCCAGAACCCTTCTCTTGCCCCCTTTCATGGTTCCATTACTTCTCCAATTTTGCATTTGGGATCTAATTTAGATGAGACGTGAGCACCAGCAATCCCATGCTCTTGCCGAGCGGCATTTATACCTTACTGCCAATGTGGTGATAAGATGTTTTGCAGTATTTATTCTGCTCACAAGTTCATGGCATTCTAAGGATTCCCAGCAGCAGAATTGTTCTCTTTGACGTGCAGTCAGCAAAAGCAATGTTTGGGCGTTAAGAGCATCCAACCAGGCACTACCAACATTGGGTCCAGGATCCCAGGCAGGACCGTCTTCAGGCGTGGGCCTGAGGGGTACTTGCCCGTGGGCCCCGTACTAATCTGTGTATGTTAACCCTTGGAAAATCGGAAAACTTCCAAAATTAACAGTAGCTGTCGTTGTCGTAGGGGCTTTGCTGTTAAGACGGCCCTGATCCCAAGATGCCTATGCAGCCAAATTGCAAGGGGCGCCTACCTGTTTCTTCCTCCACTTTGCGTCTTCACATTCCTCTCGGCACTGGTACCATAAGGGCAGATTTCACTCAGTAGATGCTCTGGTCTCTTCTCATCTTGTGTGGAGAGCTGAAAGAATGAAAGAAAAGCGACTGCGTGGGGCTTTTTTTTCCTATTTAAGGAAGAAGTGAACTGAAGTTTCCGTTTTCAGTTTTGTTGTTTCTTATTCGATGAAAAATTCTGTTCTTCTTTCCAAGCACTGGTGAGAGACAGCTGCCAAACCAAAAAACCAACAACACAAAAAAACGTACTGGTGGGTGTTCAGTGGCCAGGGTAAAGCAGAGCCTGTCACAGGCCATTTCTGCAGCTCTCCAAAAAGCCTTCCACAATGTATCAAATGGTTTGTACGCAGTGCTGATGGGTGCAGTCTGTTTGTTTACTTCCATAGGACCCACTAGCTGAAGCTGTCACAGCAATAATCAAAGTACAAAAAAGATACAATAGAAATGCAAATACAGTAAAACACAGTATAAACTTCCAATATACAAATGTTAAATTGCTTTAAAATTCGAATATACAAAAACATAAAAGTTTAGCATCTAAAACACTTTCATTAAAACTAATTAAAAGAGCTAACGTAACTCATAATAGGCCATTATATGACTGGGAATAAAGGGCAGTTTTGACCTGCTGCCAAAAAGATGGTAATGTTGGTGCTGGTATACAAAACCCTAAACAACATGGATACCTGAAAAAGCACCTTCTCCCTTACCAACCTCACCACTCACGGAGGTTATCAATATGTTTTTCATACATCTTTTTTATTCTTCTACCTCAGTTATCTTTTTGTTACTCATCACTTGGTAATCTGTCTCGATACTGGAGTGCCATGTGCTATCCATCAATAAATGCATCAATAAACGAATTTCCCCGGACCTTTTATGGCGAGGTTGTTGAGCCTCTTGGATGCACAGGCTTGATGTGCGCCCTTCATTTCTGACCTTTGCCCATGATGGGCAAACCATAAATGACCTTTGTGCAGAACTAAAGCAGTCTTTAATTCAGATTAATCAACACAGAGAGTACTCGCCAAGAAATGAGGTTTACACTGCATTGGCTGAACCTACCACAGGTTAATTTTGGAAGCAAAAATTACCCTGTCCTTGTTGTTATTATTACTGGGATTTTAAAGATCACACTGCAAGTGTTGATTAGCTTTGGCTGTGTTGGCTGTTCACAGTGCATCGATGCGATCAGCTGTCACTCACACGTCATGGAAGCCACCAGGGTCCTTTGCTTGAGGTCATGTGCCATCCAGGTCTTTTAAAATGCACACTGAGGCCAAGGTAAATTACAGCTTGTCATGCCGTGTGAACTCAGCCAGCATGGGTTGTTGGCCTGGTTAACAAGCCACCCACAACCCTAACACAACCTATGTGTGCTGCAACACTGACTTGGCAGCAAACGCTCTTCAGGAAGCTCCTTTCTTAGTCTGGGTTACCTGGAGAGGCTGTGGCTGAGCTACCAGCCCTTCTCCAAGCTGCAGCTCCTAGAGATTGTTGGACTCCGACTCCTGTCAGTCTCAGTCGGCAAGGGCAGCAGCCCCGGTGGTGGGTGGAGGAGGTGACGGGAGCTGAAGTGCAATAACATCTCCGTGGCTGCAGATTCCCAGCCTCTGCTCTAGAGGGTGGCAAAATATTGGCATCTGGAAAAGGGACGTGCTGGGGTGGACGGGGATTTCTTGGAGGGATGCCCCAGGGACGTGGCAGAGCACCATAAGCAACAGTCACAGGTCCCTGCCCCGAGAGGCATACGCAGGTCACAACCGAGCCAAGGGAGGACCGGGAGGGAGCGCTGAACGCAGCTCGCCTGCATCCCAGTGATTCGTGACGCAGACTTCGTCGTTTGAACGCTTGTGCTTTCCCCCCCCACGCCCCCCCGCCAATCCAGGCGAAGTGGAGCGCGCAGGAAGCGGCCCCTCCGCCCCCCTCCAAATAGCGGGCTGGGCTCTCGATCCGTCCGCACGCAGCTCCTCCACCTCTCGCGGCGGGCGACACGTACCCGATGCCCCGGATTTCGGCGTGCAAGGAGCAGAGGGCTCTGGCGGGGAGGGGGCGCGCGGGACCGTGTCTCTTGAAGCGGGAGCGCGCAGGGAGCTGAGCCCGGCTGCCGGAGCCGGCCGGGGGCTGCGATGGAGCCGCGCTCCCTGCCTCTGCGGCGGCTGCCCGGGGCGCTCGGGCTCCTGGCCGCCCTCCCGCCGCTGCTGCCGCTGCTGCTGCTGCTGCTGCCGCCCGCGCCCGGCTGGGGCAAGTACGTGAGAGGGAACATCAGCACCAAGGAGGTAAGCGGGCGCCCGGCCGGGCCGGCGGGCGGCGGGGCTACGCCGCCTCGGGTGCTGCGGAGCCCCGCGGGGCGCCGCAGGACGCGGGGCTCCGCGGCGCCCCCCCCCCCCAACGCGCCCCCCCCCCCCATCACCCCCACCACGACC